>NW_006408562.1:4342030-4343307 GCF_000296735.1 Chrysochloris asiatica | reverse complement strand
AAGACGATGCATGGAGGGGACTGGAACCATGGCAATGTAATGATATACGATGGAATGAATATGGAACTGAGGTTCTCTCATGTTAATGATCATATAATTCACAATAAAACATTTAAAAAAAAAAGAATATTAATGGTATTAACTGATCTTCCTTGTTAGGTGTTTGGGTAGTAGTATCCTATTACAGACAGCATTATACCTCAAGATAGATCATGAAATGATCTACTTGTTGGTGGATGCCACACCATTCATCTTCCATTTGTCATTACCAGTACAGTAAACCATATAATTGTCAGATTTAAAAAACTCCAGTAGTAGTCCATTTCAGCTTAGTATTATTGCTGTTGTTATTATTAAATGCCATTGAGTTTGGTCTGACTCATAGCAATGCTGTACAGGGTTTCTGAGGTGTGGCTGGTGGGTTTGAATTGCCAAACTTGCAGCTAACAATCCAGTATGCCTGAAAGTCTGACAGCATTATTTTAAAACAATAGATTTTATTCAAATCCTAAGCAATAGAATAAAATGGTTCTATAAACTGCAAGGTCGATGGTTCCAGCTCACCAGCAGCTCCTTGGAAACCCTATACAGGGTCACTATGGGTTTGAAATGACTCAATGGCACTTAACAACAATAACATCACATATATACCAGCTTTGGATACCAAATTTCTTTATTCATTCTCATAGGACAGTCCTTGATACCTTCCAAGAATGAGCAAGTATAGGGTCATGATGTAAAAAAATAAAATTCTTTAACACAACTTTTCTATTTTTTTCACATCAATACAATTTTCAGTTTCTTAAAACACTACACCAGGAGTTCATAAAATGTTTCCTACTATATTTTTGCTTGCAGTGCAGTGAATTGCTTCATATGACACGTTATCTAGAACCTTTGTCATTCCTATGAAGCAATGTTTTCCAGATAGGTCTAGGTAAGCGAGGATGCTGATAGGATTACATGATTCATTTGTGAATGATTGCTAACAAGCTTATTTATAGACGTAAAAATTTAGAACTCTAACATGTGTATAAAAAGAGCCATCCCAGAAGTAGGAGTGGGTGAATTTCACTACCATCAAAGAAGAAAAGCCAGGAGCGAGCCACATGCTGCAGACCCTGAGGTTCCTAAGTGTTGAGTCTCCTTGATTCAGTATGCAGGACTGTGACATCAGAGGACTGCTAGAGGAATGGCAGCAACAGAACCAAATATACATAAGACAACGTGGAGGACCTCTTGGCCCACAAAGCAAGTAGACCTGAGTGTCCTTGGGC
>NW_006408562.1:4341126-4341825 GCF_000296735.1 Chrysochloris asiatica | reverse complement strand
GTCATTACAATGAATTATTGAGCCCAGCTGTGTAGAGGGCTGTGAGAGGGATGGTTGGTCCCATTTTTAGCACTACTTTATCTTCTAATACCATATTTCTTATAAGACATACCTTTCAAATATTTAAATTGGATTATTAATTTGTTCTTACAGCCCAGGGGCAGAGTTTAAATTTATATGCAAATGCCACAGTTCTAAATGTATGAGCTCATTGAGTTTGTTGAAGTGTGACTTTGCATCACAGTTACTATGTATAATTCTCAGGAACAGAAACTATATTCTCTAGTAATCTTTAGTATAATAACTGAACAGGAATATCTGAATGTTTATGAATGCATATGATCTACTTTCTACTTCTATAAATATATCTAGACAGAGAGACAATGTGTATTACCAATTTACTTTCAGTCAGTATCATTAAATGTCTCGAATAAGCCAAGTAAATATCACTTTGAATCTATTTTCAAGCACATAATTATTTAATATACATAAGTAATATGCAAATGAAAGTGGTATTTTCACATGATCCTAGAGAGGAAAAAAATAGAGAGAGAGACAGTAAGAGACATTCCTATTTGGATATAACATCAGGCATAACTCTATAGTCTTTGTTAACCTGTTTGCTATTTTTTTTTTAAATAGCAACTATTTATAGAAATGTATTCTTTATAAAGAGCTTACAGCATTTAACAACAACAA
>NW_006408562.1:4337279-4340491 GCF_000296735.1 Chrysochloris asiatica | reverse complement strand
AGCTCCTTAGAAAGTATGAAAGTGGCTGGGTTATTGGGCTCATGGCTTCATAGACATGAAAGTGAAGTCATAAGTGTGGTTTTACATTTACAAAACAAAATGAAACAGCTATGTTACAAAGGAAAGCTCAGAAGTAAGAGGGTAAAAGAGGAGAGATTAGATTATGATAGTTGAGTATTTTAGAATTTGTTTCGAGATCAAAGCAATTCCTAGTAAGAGAGATCAAAGTTGTGGTCACGAAGGCCATTGGCACAGTAAATTGGATTTATTTGTTGCTTAAACAAAACAGGTGAAAGAAATGAAGTTTAGTATGTTGTTAGTCCTTTCTTCAAAGATATTGAAAAGTTCCATGATGAGAAGTTTTGTTTTAAAATCATGAAATGTGTTGTCTCCAATAAATGTGGTGACAGAAAACATGTTAAGGAAATCCCAAGTAATAGGGACTGCAAGAACAGAGAAAGGCAGTTTGGAGAACACCAATTTGGATGGCAGTAGTTATTCATAGAGTTTCCATAGATATTCATATAGCCTCATACAGGATGTAATAAACATAGCTTCAAAGGATTATATAAATGATTGAGCATGCATTCAATATTAGAATTATATCTAATTCGCTATGTTGTTGTTGTTGTTGTTATGTGCCATGGAGTTGGTTCCGACTCATAGCTACCTTGTACAGGGTTTCCAAGACTGTAAATCTTTACAGGAGCAGAAAGCCTTATCTTTCTCCCGTGGAACAGCTGGTAGTTTCGAACTGCTGACCCTGAGGTTAACAGCCTGATTTGTAACCACTACACTACCAGAGTTCCTTAATTCGCTATAATCAGTCATTATTATAAGCTGTATGTTACATTTTGTTTTTTTAAAAGCTGTTTTATTGTGAATCATGTGATAGTTTACATGGGTGTAAGTTACATTTTTGCTAAGTGCCTTTGAATTCATTTCAAGTCATAGTGACACCGTGTGACAGAGTGTAATAATTGCCCTACAGGCTTTTCTAAGTAGTAATTCTTTGATTGATAGGAATCATCAACTTTTCTATTAACAGCCAAGTGCTTTACTGTTATACCAGGAATCCTTTATATGTATATATGTTTCTATGTGTGCATACATGTGTTTATAGTAAGGTTATAATATTAATATCTAATACTTAATTATTAAGAAAAATCTAGACTGGTATTTTTTAACACATCAATATTTAACTGGTATTTTTCTGTGTAATAATATGTTCTTTCTCTTGCCATTCTTCTTTGTTGTTGTTGTTAGGTGCCATCGAGTTGGTACCGACTTATATTGACCCTATGTACAACAGAACAAAACACTGCCCAGTCCTGGGCCAACCTCACAATTGTTGCTATGCTTGAGCCTATTGATGCTGCCACTTTGCCAATCTATCTCACTGGGGGTCTTCCTCTTTCTCTGTGACCCTCCACCTTATCAAACATGACATCCTTCTCCAGCAACTGATTCCTCCTGGCAATATGTCAGAAGTATGAGACACGAAGTCTGGCCATCCTGGCCTCTAAGGAGCAGTCTGGCTGTACTTCATCCATGCCATTCTAGCCTGGGACAATAAAACCATATGTCTGAGCTCTATACTCAAATTACATAAGCTCTTATTCAAAGTTCAATTTATATGTAACAGATGTATCACGGATTTTATAAAGCGTCTTATTTTTCTTTTCACATCCTTCAAAATCCTTGCCACTGATTACTCAAAGTTAGGCAATGGTGCACTGTTCAGTCCTGCACTTCTCCCTTTTACAGTAATAAGAACACACACTGATGCACATCTCACTGTCTGAACTCCTTCACTAGCTGCACCAAGGCAGGGTATGTGATATTCAGCTTTCAAAAGTTTACAAACACAGGAAAGTTATGGGCTTTCATGGAAATACTCCTAAAGCTTTCCCTGGCTCAGGTATGTAGGTTTATGTCACCATAACGCTTGGACTGATGCTGCTTAAATTCAGCATTTGATGTTTGCTGAATTAGCAGACTGTTTTCTCATTTTGTTTCTTTAATTCATTCCTTAGCTTTGTTGTGAGCAGCAGAATGATGAGAGCAGTGGGGGAACATGAGACCACATTACCGTCTGCTGTGTACTAATTGAAGCAGGCAGAAATTCTGTGAGTGGGTAAATACAAAGCTGTTTATTTCTACTAGGTTCAGAAACTGGACAATTTTTAATCAGAATTGCTATTACAAAATATTTTGTTATTAATTAAGCAAATTGTGAGCTCAACTCTCTCCTTTCTTTGTGTTTCTAAGGTTAAGCGATGGTGTTGCACCAAATGATTCATTTCATGATCTGACTTTCGATTTTGCCTACTGGGATTGCGAAAACTTTTCTTTTCCACATCTTTTTTAGATTTTAAGGTTTCCTTTTAATGCAGTTCTGAAAATGTATTCATAAAATTTTCAAGGAGGATTAATCTTATAGTCTAACTTCATTTTTTCCCCCCGGATTTAAAATAGAAATTTATTCTTTTTCCAATTTATGAGGCTACAAATCTGAATTCAAGGTGCTGGCTGTGGTGATATTCATGTATCATGACATCTGTCTTTTCCCGTCTTTGCTTCCTTCTCTGTCCTAATTGACTCCTTTTTAATTTCCTTTCAACCAATAGTCCATTTCATTTCATCTCAATGATTACTCTTTCCTCCCTGTAACAACATTTATCCTGCTTCCACCCCAAGCTTCCCTTTTACATCTTACTTTTTACAAATGAACAAAGCAAAAATATTTGATGTTCACATTCAACAAAAAATATCTATTCATTTAAATGTGTAAAGGGCACATTTTGCAAGCCAACCTCCTGCCCGTAGGCACACAGTTTTTCTCAGTTCATGGGCCTAGAGTTCTCAGCTACTCTATCTCTCTCTGTATACCATCTCCGCTGAACCCCGAGTCTTTTTTTTTCTTTTTAAGCTTTTATTGTGAATTGAGTGATACTGTACATGAAAGAACATCGGTTTTGCACTCATCCTGTCATCTTTTGTTTCATTGCAATGATCACAAGCTACTCCATGCCAGTGTTTGCTTCTGTTCCCTTTGTTTTTGTTTGGCATTCTTTCTTTCTTTTTTACATTCAACAAATCATACAACATGTTTTTCATCACAATAATTATAATCCCCTCCATGTACCATTAGATAACTGTAATTCTCTCTATTTATTTATTTATTCACTTTAGCTCTTTTTTTTTTTTTT
>NW_006408562.1:4326535-4331183 GCF_000296735.1 Chrysochloris asiatica | reverse complement strand
TTTCAGGATGTTAGGAAAATTTTCTTCCAGAAGCTCTTCAACTATCTCCTCTGTGGACTTGTGTGATTGTTCCTGTTCTGGAATGCCAATAATTCTTAAGTTGTTCCTCTTCATGTTGTCCAACATGAATCTTAGGCCTTCTTCAGATTTTTTAAAATCCTTTTTTGTGTTGCTCTTCTTTCTTAGTAGTGTTGAGAGATTTATCTTCTAGCTCACTAGTTCCTGCTTCTATCTCTTCAATTCTACTCCTTTGCCCTTTCAGTGTATTGTCCATTTCTGATATTCTATTATTAATCATTTGGACCTCTTTCTGTCGATTTGGAATTGTTTCCAATGCTGTACTTATCTTATTTGATTGTTCCTGTAGTGTTTTCCTGACTTCTTCCTCATTTTTCTCAATGCCATTATATAGTGTTTTGACACATTTTATAATCTTTTTTCTGAATTCCCTCTCAGGCATTTCCAAAGTCTGCCCATCTTCCAGTATGGAGTGTAGGTCTACTTCTAGCTCATTTGCCCCAGTCACTTTATCTCATTTCTGGACATGTGCAGATATGGTCATCCGCTTTTGTTTTTGGGGAATATTCAGGGGTTATCTGTGGCTTAAATAATAAGATGGGTGTGTATTTTGGTATTTTTTATGTTTTCTGATTGCCTCTAGGTAAATGTGATCAATAAATGGGCTTCCTTTTTCACTCTTCTTCTTGAGAAATTTCAAGATGCCACTGTTGGTAGTTTTCAGTCTATTTCCTTTTTTGTCTGCTTGTCCCACTGCACAATCCCCATTCAGGCCTTTTTTCTAGTTATAAACAGTTCAGGGCTTGCTGTGGTCTTTTGGTTTTAAGTGGAAACTATCCCTTTATATTTCGAGGAGATTTGTGTGCATGCGTAGTAGAACCCTCCGAGGGTGGGACTGGGATGTCCACTAGCTCAGGCACCCCCACAGTTACCAGCTTGAAGGTGCAAAGACAGCAACAGACCAATGAACAGATACCAAGAGAAAAGAATGTCCACACCTTTATCTCCACAGCTCTGTCAGGCATCCGTGGCTGCTCCAATCCTTCCCCCACTTGGTATCACCCAAGATAGTGGCTCCTGGAGCAGCTGAGCATCTTGAATCAGAAAGTAATGGGTGTAAGACTTCCATCCTTCTAAATATTCCTTTATATGTGTTTCAGAGTTCTGGGACCATCCCCTGAGCCTGCTTGGTCCTGTATTCTGTGTTGTTGCTGACGGAGCTCCTCACTGCACTTCCACCCGATCTGCCATCTTGTTTGTTCTTCCTGCCAATACATTTTTGAAGCAAGAAATATCTATATAGAAAAATTAATTGAAGACAGTTAAAAAAAATTTAGAAAACTGCAGTCCAAATATTGCCCATGCATATAGATACAAAATTCTAAGTAAATTTTAATAAGTTGAGATCAATAATACTTATTAAAATATTGTTTAGAGAGTCTATCAAAGTGGGTTTATTACAAGGCTGCATAGTTGGCTCAACATATTAAAATCAATGAAAGAAATCCACTATATTAACCAGTTTAAAAAGAAAAATCGCATAATTATATCATTAAATGAAGAAAACACATCAGGAAAAAGTCAATATCCATTCATGACTAAGAAAATTCTCAGAAAGATAGCAATAGGTGAAAAAAGCTTCCTCAACTTGATAAAGAGAATCTACAAAACATTTATAGATAACTTACTTATTGATGAATTACCTGTACACATCTCAGCTAAGTTCCAGAACATATCAAAGCTATCTACTCTTACCTCTCTTACTCAACACTGTTGCTGTTAAGTGCCATTGAGTTGGTTCTGACTCTTAGTGTCCCTGTATAGAGTGTCTGATGGGTCCAAAGATACAAAGACTCATGTGACGTAGTAGTCTCTCATGAGAGGCAGATCCTACAGAGGTGTTGTTGGTGATCCAACAATGTGCAGGGCTCTTGTAGTTGATGAACATTTATAAAATTCTGGGTTCTTCTGCAGGTCATTCACATGAGGCTTGGTCAGCCAGAGTTTCCTTGAACCCCCTGGGAAGTCCCATATAGGGGTTCCTGGGAGCACCAAGATACATAAGAAGGAAAGATGACTCAGATTAATGCCTCAGAGGAGCCTGACCCACAAGAAGTGCACTTGAAACCCCATACACCATTGGCCAATACTGAGCCTCTTCCTGTCTGCCTATTTTGCTATGTGTTAGTATTTTGGGGCACACTGGGCCCTATTGAAAACCTGGGTCCTACTCCAGCAATGGAGACCTAGTTGGCAGCATAGGATAATGCACTGAACCGTAAGTTCGGTTTGAGCCACAAGGTTGGCAGTTCAAACCCACCAGTCCCTCCTCAGAAACCCCATAACCAGGTCACTGTGAGCTGGAACTGACTCGGCTGCACTTAACAATAGCAGCAACCCCAGCAAAGGTCTCCTTGTCTGCGCTCCTTGTGTGACTCCTTTCCCTTTCTCTGTTACTTTCAATTCACCACTCTGATGTCTGGGCCCTGGTGGATCGTCTGCAAGTTTTATGCACTGTTTCTCTGTCAAGTAGACATCTGGTCTGACTTTAAGTTTGTATTGAATTTTTTCTAAAGTTACTCCCATGAAAACTGCTTATGTATCTTAAAGAAAAGGACTAGTGAACACAAGGGACCCATGTTAGACTGTGACTATTGCACTTAACAACAACTTGGGAACCTGGAGACTAAGAGGAACAAAGTGTGGAGTTTTTGTATGATGATGGGTCCTGCACCCAGGACTAGGGGAGATTAAGGTAGGGCATGAGCCCTGGAAACCAAGGGGATCTAAATAGGTGGCTGGTGGTCAAAAGCTGCACTACCTCCACCGGGATTTAGGGACTTTTAGCAGAGGATCTTGGACCATGTATGAGGTATATGTGGGGCCCCTTGGGAAAGTCTAAGAGATGACTCAGGGGGTGCCCTGACAACTTTCTTTCAACTGTCCGAGTCAGGGATACCTGTCTTGGAGACTTGATCTTCCTCTTTCTCTCTCACTCCTTCTCTTTCACTCCTTCTAGACAACATGGGCCAAGGAGCTTACATTTCGCTCACCTCACTACTGGACTGCTTGATGAAGAACTAAAAGAATTTGGAATTCAACAGCCTTCGTAAATAGACGTTGTTTTTGTTTTCGTAACACCATTTGACCTATCAACCGCGGTACCAAAAATTATGACCCACAAATGGAAGCTTAAGGTACGATGGTGGTGGTGGTTATGTGCCGAGGAGTTGGTTCCGACTCATAGTGACCCTGTACAGGGTTTCCAAGGCTGTAAATCTTTACGGGAGCTGAACACCTCATCTTTCTCCCACATAATAGCTGGTAGTTTCAAACTGCTGACCTTAAGGTTCACAGCCAGATTCATAACCACTACGCTACCAGAGCGCCTTTAAGGTACAATATGATCCTACAATTAGACATACTTAGTCAAAAGGTAAAAAAATGGACAGAAGTCCCATATATACAAGTTTTCATGTATCTGAGAAACCATCCCCAGCTGTACAGAGTATGTTTTAGAGAAAAGTCCTTTGGTAAAGAAAGAAGTGAGAGAAGCGGCTTCAAAACCTGAGTCGAACAATGTCACCACGCTGGCGCCACTGGCAAGGAATCCAGGGACTATACCCGGAACTGCTTCCATCCTAACCCTCATTCTTCCCACTGGAGTATAAGCCTCAAATGTGGGAATCCCTGTTGAAGTTGTTTCTTTTGCAGCAAGTTTCAGGGCCCCAGAGAACAGTACATGAGCCTTCCTCCATGGGAGACTTAAAGACTTGTACGGAGAATATGGGGAGTTTTTTCTACTTACCCTTCAAGGTATATTGAAGAATGTGAGCATATTTGTCACATATTTGATCTAAAATGGATGGAGGAGTTCTGCTCTCCCATTACTACACATATTTGTTGTTGTTAAGTACCGTAGAGTCGGTTCTGATGCACAGCGACCGTGTATAGGGCTTCCAAGGAGAGGCTGGTGAGCTTGAACCATCGACCTAGCAGTTCAGACGGCTTTGCAGTCAGGCGCATTAACCCACAGCCACACCAGGACTCCACTACACATAGTTAAAAAGAACTAAATTGTGATGGCAGCCCAGGGTAACATATCCAAAGTTACATGTTATTGTGCTTGGCTGAAAGAATGAGGACTATTGAAATTAAGTCAGCCAACTTTACCAAAATGTCAGAGCAAAGATGAGAATCCAACAGTATTTAGAAAAAGGAGATTAGAGGCAGTAAAGAAATATAAATATTTGAATTCTGACTGCCAGGAGGTTAACATTGTTTCAATCCCTATCTTGTTAACCAATCAGCTGCTGATAGCCATCAGAAGTGGCAAAAGATGATATTGGGACTAAAAGTTTCTGCAATCCAGCTGCTAGAAATCACCATTGCTGTCTATAACCACCGAGACTTGGAGGTAACAGTTAGGGACCGCCAAAAATCTCCAATTCTTGTAGCCCCATTGTAACTAAATATACATCAGCCACCTCTGGGGACCGCAGGAGAAAGGGGTGGTAAAATGGGGTGATTCCTCCATGAGTGTTGACACTGATCTCAGGGAACCCCTCAGCCTGGAAGGGCCAGGTGAGTGTGACTCAAACAGCCTGCCCGAAGTGCAGGACAAATAGCC
>NW_006408562.1:4321960-4326031 GCF_000296735.1 Chrysochloris asiatica | reverse complement strand
TCACCCTATACCCCTCCAAGAGTGGGGACACATTCACTCAGATACATGGGGGTATTGACCAAAGAACAAATTTGTAAGCTTCTCTTCTCCTCCATTAACCCCTTTACCACTCATCTTATTCCATTGGAGAGAGTTATCTTGAGGCTCCTTGCAAATACTCAAGGGGCTAAATTTCCAATTTACATAATTAGCTCAAACAGCAGAGGAACCCCTGTAGGAATGGTTTCCCCTACTAAGGGCATACAGCCCTTTGAAGTCCCAGCTGCAAGGCTACCAATCAATTCAGCGAGTATAAATCTATGTCCCTTAACTTCCTGTTGATACCCACAATTTGCCTCGATAGATCCCCAAAATATCATACTTCTCAAATGTCCAGGGCCACCTAAAGTTAATTCTTCCCTTAACTGAATTTATTATTCCACCTGCTGCCAAGGATGCCCTTTCAAGGTAATAAGTGTCTTCTTAAAACCAGAGCAGTATCTGCCCATACTTAGTACAAACATCAATATAGGCAATACATTTCTCTCTTTGACTGAAAACATCTCCAACCGTACTTTCCTGTCCCCACCATCAGGCCCTGTAGAGGGGCCAGCCTGTTAGCACAGAAAGCCAACAACAGGGGCAAACACAATAGGGGGAGGGCTCACATACACACACATGTTTGATTGAATAGCTGTGACTCAGTGAGACCAATTCTTTGGATGCTTAACAGAGGGGGACCAGGAAAACGTAACAATACAGTTAGGAGGGAAAATGTATAGGATGATTATCTAACTAAAATTTTATTATTTATGTCTTTTCCTCAAGCTACAAGCACTATTTAGATTGGTATTAAATTAAGTTGTTATAGTTGTGTATGCACTGAATTTAGAACTCCTTGGGACTGTTAACATAAAACATAAACTAAATCACCTTATTTTTCATATTTTGCTTGGTGGTGATTATATGCCGTGGAGTCGGTTACGACACATAACTGCTGATAGTTTCAAACTGCTGACCGTAAGATTAGCAGCCCAACTCATTACCACTTTGCTTTACTTTTCATATTTGGTTGTTGTTGTTGGGTGCCATCGAGTCAGTACCTGCCTACAGAGACCTTATGCATAGCAGAAAAAAACGCTGCCCGATTCTGGGCCAACCTCACTACTGTTGCCACACTTGAGTCCATTGATGTTGCCACTTGGCCAATCCATCTCTCTGGGGTTCTTCCTTTTTCTCTGACCCTCCACTTTATCAAACATGATATCCTTCTCAAGTGACTGGTCCAGCCTGACAGTATGTCTGAAGTATAATAGACAAAGTTTGACCATCTTGGCCTCCAAGGAGCATTATGGCTGTACTTTTCCCAAAACAGATCTACTGGTTTTCTTGGCAGCTCATGGCACTTTCAATATTCTCTTCCAACACCATAATTCAAAAGCATCAATTCTTCTACGGTCTTCCTTATTCACTGTCCAGCTTTCGCATGCATATGAGGTTATTGAAAATACCATGGCTTGGGTCAGGTTATTGAAAATACCATGGCTTAGTCCTCAAGCTGACATCTTTGCTATTCAACACTTTAAAAAGTTTGTGTAGCAGACTTGCCTAAAGCAATACGTCATTTAATGTATAGTGCTCCATAGATAATTTAAATACCTATAGTGTTTCCATAGATAATTAAAACATCTACAGTATTTACTTAAAATTACAGAGCAAATATATAAAATAATTGACACCTTTATTGTTTTAAAACTTTAACAGAATATTCTGAAAAAATGTATTGTTCTATATATTGAATTTTTTTTGCTTTATTTTCTATTATATTAAAGTATTAATATAGACATCAACTTTAAGATGTCTGTCTTATTTCTTGGTATCTCTTTTCCTAATTTTCTGATGAAACAAACAACATTGCCTACCAACATGCTAGGCAATTTGAAATGTTTTAACCTAAATTTAGTTGAATACTTTTTCTACATCAATTGATCTGATCATGTGGCTCTTTTTCTTCATTGTATTTATGTAGTGAATTACATTAATGGATTTTCTAATACTTGTTCATGGTATATGAATTTTTGATATGTTGATGAAATCTGTTATGGAGAATTTTGTTAAAACCATTTTGCATTAATGTTCATAGGGATTGTTGTTGGTGTTAGGTGACATTGATTTGTTTCTCACTCATAGTGACCCTTTGCACAATAGAAGGAAACGCTGTCCCCTTCAGTGTCATTCTCACATTTGTTGATACTTTTGAATCCATTATTGTGGTCTTTGGGTTAATCCAGCTCCTGGGGGCTCTTTCTCTTTTTTATTGACAGTCTACTTTACCAAGCAAGATGCTCTTCTCTAGTGACTGGTCCCTCCTCATAATATGACTGAAGTATGAGAGGCAAAGTCCTGCCATTCTGGCTACTAAGGAGCATTCTAGCTGGACTTCTTCCAATAATGATTTGTTTATTCTTCTGGCAGTACATGATAGTTTCAATATACTCTTCAACACCATAATCCAAAATACATATTGCTGTAAAGTGCCATCAAGTCATTTCCAACCCATAGTGACCCTGCATTGGGTTTCTGAGAAGCGACTGATGAGCTTGACCTGCTGACCTTGCCATTCAAACCAAATTTACAGTCCAGCACATTAACCCACAGTTGTGGGTTGAAGCACCAGACTGCAAAGCCATTTGAACTGCACGGTCAGTGGTTCAAGCTCACCAGCCACTCATTAGAAACCTTATACAGGGTTGTTATGTGTTGGAATGGACTCAATGACACTTAACAGCAATGCCACCACACAAGGACTCCACACATAAGGATGCGGATCTATAATTTTATTTTCTTGTGATGTTTTAGTCTGGCTTAATAATCAGGGTTATGCTGGATTCGTAGGAAGAGTTCTATCTTTTATGAAGTGATTAAGTAGACTTGGTACCAATTGTTCACTGAGTATTCTATAGAATTATTCAATGTGGTCCTCTGTCCTGGGCTTTCTAATGTTCCGTGGTAGGTAATTTCTTAATGACCTCCCCAATCTCTTCTTTTGTAATGTTTTTGGTATTGTTGTTAAGTGTTAGGAGTCAATTCAGACTCGCAGTGACCTTGTAAATGGTTTCTGAGGTGGTGGGTTTGAACTTCCGATCTTTCTGTTATCAGTGAAGTTCTTACTTTACAGTGCCACACCAGGACCCCTCTTTTGTAATACATTTGTTTAAATTTTCTACTTCTGCTTGTGTTATTTTGAATAGGTAGTGAATCTGTCAATTTCATCTAGGTTTTCAAATGTGTTGGAGTACAATTTATCATTGTAATCATCTATCAGCTTATTTTTGTTGGATAGGTTGTAATGTCGCCGATTTTGTTTAACTCAGTCATTTGTTTTTCTAATTTTTCTTTTGCCAAGTAGTATTTTGTCCATACAATTGATCTGTTCATGAAACTGGCCCACATTTCTGGCTTCCATTCTTGCTTTGTCTTCCCTGAAGCAGCCCTTAAATACTATCTTTCCCCATGTCCTTATTGATGCTCATATATGTATGCCTGTGTGTGTGCCTTTGTGTGTGTGTGCATTAAATAACAGATACCACTTTATATAGAGTCCTGATGTGGCACTGTGGGATAATTTGCCAGACTGCAAAGCCATTTGAACTGCAAGGTCAGCAGTTCAAGCTCACCAGCTATTCCTCAAAAATCCTATCCAGGGTCACTATGGATGAAACCAATTTGATAGCACCTAGCAACAAAAACAGCCACTTTGTGTATTATTACGTGGTAGTTTCACCCTGGATTCAGATGGTTACATCATGTATATTTTATAACTTGGAACACCCTTTACTAAGTGACAAATTCAAAAAACAGCAGGTTTTGGAAGTCTTAGCAAGAGCTATATGGCTAAACAAGGAAATTAAAGGCATCCAAATTGGCAAAGAGGAAGTAAAACTCTATTTGCAGACAATATGACTCTATACATAGAAAACCCCAAAGACTCAGTAAAAAAGTTACTAGACCTCATTGGAAGATTCAGCAAAGTGGCAGGATATAAGATCAACATACAAAAATCAGTTGGATTCCTCAATACCAACAATGACA
>NW_006408562.1:4319717-4320500 GCF_000296735.1 Chrysochloris asiatica | reverse complement strand
ATATAGGGTCACTATTGTAAAAGGAAAAGAACCCATACTAAAGGCAGGGGGAGGATTCTTCGCTAGTTACCAGGATGTGGGGGTGTGGGGTAAGGGGAGGGAGGGGAAGGTGGAGCACAGCATAGGGAATAGACACAGGACAGTTTAGGTGCTGGGAAAAGGGGCAGTATGCAAGAAGGAGGAGGGGAATGGAAGAACAAAGTGGATGGAAAACAATTAGGCATATTTGCATGGGTTGAGTGGGACAGAGGTAAATTATGATGTATGCATAACCTTGGAATAACAGGGTTCTGGCATACAGAGATGGAGACATGGTTGGAATGGGCAAAAGGGGGAACTAATGTTAAGATGCATGGCTGTGTTTTGAATCTTGGTTTCCCTGTCATTCTATTATAAAATAAACACTTGAGGGGGAGAAAAGAATAGCTAGAAATATCACCATAGAAAGCTTGTAAGTCCGTCTTCTTCCTATAAGTGAAATATCTAAAATGGGCTACAACTTGCCCAGTGATAGAGGCTTCCTGAGGAGCCTCTGCATTACATAACACCATAGGTGGAATCCTGATCCCTATCCAGAATCTTCTGAAATGGGAAATTTCCACTGGAAAGGCCAAGCAGAATGGTGTAGAGTGACTAGAATACAGAAGATACTTCTTGAAAGAAAGACTTCCAGGGAAAATACAAAACAATAATGGCAGTTTGACTGACTGCTACAAGAATAAGCAAGTTGTCTGTCCAGGAGACATCATGGCAAGTGGTCGGGTCCCCTCAGAGCAAACCCCC
>NW_006408562.1:4316970-4318490 GCF_000296735.1 Chrysochloris asiatica | reverse complement strand
TTTTTTTTTAAATCAAAGTGGCATCTGCTTTCTTCTTTTATTTAGCACCTGCATTTTTAGATTTTTCTCTTTTGTTATGATAATTTAAGCAACTCATTTAAATGAGTTTACTAATAAATCCTTGCAGTACTTTATTTTGTAACTTTTGTTTTGAAAGTGACTAGTTAGCACACATAATGACTAACCTTAGAAGTATTTTCATATACTTTGTACAATCAAATGTTTGCACATAAATTTGAAAAGTTCCTGATCTGCTACATGCACAATTTTGTTCTACAAATGTAATTTAGTGCTGAAGGATGGGAGGGAAGAAATTAGAACCTGGCAATTTTGAACTTTAGACCCACCACTACTCTCACTTTTGTTGTTGTTGTTAATTGCTGTCTAGTGGTTGCAACCAATAGTGACCCTGTATAGGGTTTCTTGCAGTTCAAGCTAACTTCGCAATCTAGCACATTGACCAGCAGTGCCTGTAGCACCCTCATTCTCACGTCAATCTCTTGAAAAACAGATCTTAAGAAGATGTGCTTTGTGAGACTAGAGTACGTGATGTTTCTAAAGCATTTAGTCTGAAACTTAATTGTTGTTGTTATGTGCCTTCCAGTCCATACCAACTCATAGTGATCGATGTAGGGTTTCTGAGGATCAGCTGGTGGGTTTGAACTGCCAACCTTGTGGTTTGCAGTCCAGTTCTGATCCTACAGCGTCCTTGAAATGTAATAGACACTCAAAATGGTAGAATTTCTAATTCTGTACATGATCTATATTGGCCTTATTATTATAACAGATAATTCCCTAGAATTATGACAGCCTGGAGTTAATGTTCCTCTTTATTAAGAACTGGGGAGTGCTGTGGTTTCATGGGATAAGTACTCAACTGTGGACCATAAGGTCAGTGGCTTAAGTCTACCAGGTGTTCTGCAGGAGAAAGATGAGGGTTTCTGCTCCCACAAAGATTTAAAATGCCTCAGAAACACTTAGAGGGTTTTTATGAATTGGTACCAACTCAATGTCATTTAACAACAAAAATTTAGTAATAAATAACTGGTTTGCTTCAATAACTATGCTATAGAAAGGTGGTGTTATATTAAACTCTATCTCACTATACTAAGTTAAATTATAAAGGAATGTACCAGATACTGAAGGAAGCTTATTTATTTATTTTTTAAGAACCGACAGCATGAGGCATATCATGTGCTGTTGGTATCCAGTGCTGATCCTACAGTGCCGCACCAGGAGTCCATATGTGTCTTTATGAAGAAAGTAAAGAGCAAGGTTGTCTTCTATATATTGAGAAAGACATTTGAGTGCTTTATATATAAAGCTTGGTGAATAAACTGGAGATTTTAGAAATTGATAACTGATTATTTTCCATTTATAAGAAAATGTTGTAGGGATCGGTTATCAAGAGAACATTGTTGTGACACAAAATGCATTGTTTCATCAGATTTAGTTTTAAATAGTTATTGTGTGTTGCAGACCGTGTAAGACTAATCAGAGGTTCGAGGCCCGCTAGGGCC
>NW_006408562.1:4295872-4315700 GCF_000296735.1 Chrysochloris asiatica | reverse complement strand
TCTTCCTCGTTTTCACTGATGCTCTACTTTACCAAGCATGATGTCCTTCTTCAGGCACTGGTCCCTCTGATAATATGTGCAAAGTATGAGAGACGAAGTCTGATCATCCTGGCTTCTAAGAAGCATTCAACCATACTTCTTCCAACATAGATTTGTTTGTTCTTTTGGCAATGGTCCATGGTCCTTTTAGTATCCTACTCAAATACCATAACACACATCCATCAATTCCTATAAGGTATTCATTATTCATTGTCCAACTTCCACATGCATATGAAGCTATGGAAAATAACAGCAGACGTGTCTAATGCAATAGGTCATTTGAATTATTGATTTCTGATTACATGAGTATTGATGTTGTTCCTCACAAAATGAAGTCTTTGAAATCTCTTATATTTTCTCCATTTATCTTGATGTTATTTATTGTGCTGGTTCTGAGGATTTTATTCTTCTTTACATTAAGGTACAACCCAAACCTGAGGCTGTGGTCTTTGATCGTCATCAGTAAGCATTTTAAAATGCTGGTATTCTCTACTTTAAGCCAAGATCCATCTGATATCAGCAAAGATATCCCTTGTTTCATGTCCTCTCCTGAATCCTGTTTGAATGTCTGGTATTTCCTTTCAGTGTGTTTTTGCAGCAGTTTTTAAATTATCTTCATCAAAATTTTAATTGCTCATGATATTAATGATATTGTCTGATGAATTCTACAATCTGTTGGGTCACCTTTCTTTGGAATGGGCACAAATATGGGTCTCTTCTAATCAATTGGCCAGGTAGCTGTCTTCCAAAGTTCTTGGCATAGATGAGTGTTTATCTCCAGGGCTGTATCAGTTTGTTGAAAGATTTAAATTTGTATTTCATCAAGTCCCCAAGCCTTCTTCTTTTCCAATGCCTTCAGTGCACCGTGGACTGCTTCCTTCAGTATCATTGGCTCTTAATTATGTATTACTTCTTGAAATAGTTCAACACCAAAAATTTCTTTTTGGTACCATGATTGTGTTTTCTTTCCATTTTATTTTGATACTTACTTTATTATTCAGTATTTTGCCTGTTGTTGCTGTTGTTAGGTGCCATCGAGTCGATATTGACCCATAGCGACCCATAGCATGGCAGAACGACACACTGCTCCGATCCTGGGCCAACCTCATTACTGTTGCCATGCACACATTTTGCCTATAGAATCCTTTAATATTGTAAGTTAAAGCTTGAATTTTTTCTTCAGTTCCCTCAGTGTGAGAAATGCAGAGCATGTCCTTCCTGTTTGGTTTCCTAACTCCAAATCTTTGCACATTTCATTATTATATTTGATTTTGTCTTCTAGAGCTGCTCTCTTAAATTTTCTATTCAGCCCTTTCACCTCCTCATTTCTTCCATTTTCTTTAGCATTTCTACACTTGAGAGAAAATTTCAGAGTCTCTTCTGACATCTATTTTGGCCTTTTTCTTCTTTCTTCTCTTTTTAATAACCCTTTGCTTCTTTCCTGTCTGATGTTCTTCATGTCCTCCCACTAGGATTCTGGTCTTTGGTCTTTAGTGTCTAATACATCAAGTCTATTCTTGAGATGATCTCTAAATTCAGGTGGAATATGTTCAAGGTCATATTTTGGTTCTTGTGGACTTGTTTTAATTTTCTTCAGCTTCAGCCTAAACTTACATATGAGCAAGTGATGGTTTGTTCTACAATCTGTTCCTGGCCTTTTTTTGTCTGAAGATATGGAGTTTTTCCACTGTCTCTATCAACAGATGTATTCAATTAGATTTCTGTGTATTCTATCTGGTGAAGTCCTATGTACAGTCATTTTTTATGTTGTTTAAAAAGGTCTTTGCAATGAAGAAGTCATTATCTTTCAAAATTTGATCATGCCACCTCTAGCATTATTTTTACCACTACAGCCATATTGTGTTCTATTAGAGAAAACAGACTATAAACAAGGCAATATTTAAAGTAAGTAGTGCATCTAATGAGTTTTGTACAGAAAAACTAAAGCAGGAGAAGAATATAAAAAACATAAGAAACTATAATGGGACTATTAAGTGTATACAAGGTATATGTGCATATTCCTAATATTCACCTTAAAATAAAAAATAAAAACATGAATGAGCATTTTGACCAGCTCCACTTAGTAATTGGATTAATTATTCAATATCAGTTAAATGTATTTTAATAGAAAGTACTTAAGTCTCTTTTCCATAACTGAAATAAATTGTGTAGTGTATTTATCAAGAAACATAGGTTATTCTTTCTAAAACATTTATAATTTAATTTTTATTTTTTTTAAGTAATGGACTTAGCAACTACTTATTGAATGGACAACTATTGAAACAGACTGTAGGAGAATTTTGTAAAATAATTACCTGCTGTCCCAATTCTTCCATTCTGAAACTATACACTTAATATAGAATCACTTACACAGAAAACAAACATTCCCTGAATAATCAGAGAGATTAAATCATTAAATTATCAGAATAACCTGCTTCTTCCAAAACCGAACCCAAAAGCCCTCCAGGCACTGAACTATGGAGCTTTCCAAACACCTAACAGTATCCATACCAGTAAACCCAGATGGTCAATGGTTTTCAACATTTAGAGAATTGATGGGTTTTGAGAGCTGTTTAATTACACAAAACAATCCTATTTTCAAAGTACTTCTCTTTTCATTGTAATTTTTTCAAGAACATGTGCTTAAATAGCTAAAGTTATTCTTGCATTAGATAAAACTTCATATGCCATCAGAAAGAAAGTCATTTTTTCCTTACTTACCAATATAAGTGTTATAACTAATCTTTCTTTTCTCAATTAGAAATAACTCTTAAAATTTTATTTTTATATGTTGTTGTTGTTATGTGCCATCGAGTCGGTTCCGACCCATAGTGACCCTGTATAGGGTTTCCGAGGGTGTAAATCTTTACGGGAGTAGAAAGCCTCATCTTTCTCCCACAGAGCAGCTGGTGGTTTCGAACCGCTGACCTTAAGGTTCGCAGCCCAATTCGTAACCACTACGCTACCAGAGCTCCTTTATATGACATCAAATAATGTTCCTTCTATGTGAAATTGTTGAAGGTTACATTTTTTAATGTAATCCAAATTCATGTTTCTCCTGTGTATTCATCTAGATTTTGTTTCTGAGTATTTTAATGGCTTTTGAAAATTATGCCTAAATAAATAAACCTTATGGGATTTAATTTGATATAATAAAGGGATATTGATCCCACTGAAGTACAGACTATTTTTCAAATAATTTGCCAGTATCTTACCATCAATTATCAAAAGTATACTTTCTTACTGATTAGAAATCCCACAATAAATTAACTTACTTTATCTGAGAGAAAGATGAGACATTCTGCTCCCATAAAGATTTACAGCCTTGGAAACCCTGTGCAGGGTCACTATGAGTCAGAACCGACTCCACAGTACTTAACAACAACAACAACATCATTTGAAACACATTTAAAAAATAAAATAAAACAACCTTTTTGTTGTGAATTGAGTAAATAATTTTAGACAAGATCATCAGTTTCATATTCAAGAAATCATAGAGTTCATTTCATCTCAATGATTGCAGTCTCCTCCATGTAACAACCACTAGTCATCTGTCAGGTTGTCATTGTGGTGTGGCTTGCTTGTTGCTGGAATTCTGGAATCTATGCCACCGGTATTTTCAATACCAGCAGGGTCCTCCGTGGTGAACAGTATTCAGCAGAGCTTACAGACTAAAACAGACTAGGAAGAAGGAGAGATGGACTACCCAATGACAATCTTAATAGCAGAAGACCATTGTCAGATATAGTACCGGAATAGGAAGAGCTCAGGTTGCAAGGTACTCAATATAAGACTGAAGAAAAGTTGACTCTTCTAAGTAGAATTGACTATAATTATGTGAATATTGATTTATCATAATGACACATTTGCTGATTGTCCACAACTCAAAATGATGAGGGAAAAAAAAAAAACCCAAAACTGAAAACACCCATTAATAATCAGATCATGGAATGTACAAAGTATGAATCTAGGAAATTTGGAAGTTGTCAAAAATGAAAGGGGATGGAAAAATTTAGACATTCTAGGCATTTTGTTGTTGTTGGTAAGTGACAGCCATTCAGTTCTGACACATAGAGACCCTGTATAAGGCTTTTGAGGAGAAGCTGGTATGTTTGAACCACTGAATTTATGATTAGTAGTTCAATACTTCTCCTGCAGCACAATACCAGGACTCCAACTGAGGCACTGGTGAGTTGAAATATGGATACTCAGCCTTGGTCAAGCAGAAATAACTGAAGAAGCAAATCAAGCCTCAACTTGAAATATTTTCTCTGTCTTTTATCTATTAAGATTGGTGGTGGTGGTGGTGGTGGTGGTTATATGCTGTGGAGTTGGTGCTGACTCATAGTGACCCTGCATAGGGTTTCTGAGGTTGTAACTCTTCTTGGGAGTAGAAAGCCTCATCTTTCTCCCACAGAACCACTGGTAGTTTCAAATTGCTAACACTGAGGTTAGCAGCCTGATTTGTAACCACTATTTAGTGAGCTGAATTTAACTGGTATTGGCTATTTTGAATCTGACAGTCACATTGCTTACTATGGTAGGAATGACAAATTAAAGAGAAATGGTGTCACATTCATTATCAAAAAAAAAAAAAAAGTGAAGATCTGTCTTGAATTACAATGTTTTCTGTGATCAGATAATACCCAAATATCTACAACTAAGACCAGTTAATACCACTATTATTCAAGTGTACTAAAGCCAGTGATGATGAAAATGAAGAATTCAGTCAACTTTTTCAGTCTTAAATTGACCAAACATGCAATCAAGATGTATTGATAATTATGGTGATTGAAATGCAAAGGTTGGAATCAAAGAGGAAGGATCAGCAGTTGGAAAATATGGCCTTGGTGATAGAAACAAAGGGAAAGATTGCATGGATAGAATTTTGCAAGACCAACAACTTCTCCATTACAAAAAAACAAAACAAAACAAAACAAAAAAACATCTTTTTAAAAATAATATAAAAAACAATTATACACATGGACCTCACTAGATGGAATACACAGAAATCAAATTGCCTACATCTGTGGAAGGAGATGGAAAAGAGTCATATCATCAGCCAAAACAAGACCAGGGTTGCATGGCAGAACAGCTTCATCAGAGCAAAAGTATGACCTTGAGCATATCCCATCTGAAGTGTGAGATCATCTCAAGAATAGATTTGATGCATTTGATAATAAACACCAGAAACCAGAAGAGTTGTGAGATGACATCAAGAACATCATACAGGAAGAAAGCAAAAGGTGATTAAAAAGACAAGAAAGAAGGTAAAAAACAAAATGGATGTCAGATGAGACTCTGAAACTTGCTCTCCAGCATAGAGATCCTAAAGCAAATGAATGAAAAAAATGAGGCGGTAAAAGAGCTAAATAGAAAAATTCAGAGAGCAGCTTGAGAAGGCAAAGCCAAATATTATACCAAAATGTGCAAAAACCTGGAGTTAGAAAACCGAAAAAAATGAAGGACACGTTCAACATTTCTCAAGCTGAGGGAATTGAAGAAAAAAAGTCAAGCCTCAACTTGCAATACTGAGGAATTCTATTGGCAAGATATTGAATGGTGCAGTAAGCATCGAAAGAAGATGGAAGGAATACACAGTCACTGTACCAAAAAGAAATGTTCAATGTTCATCCATTTGAAGAGGCAGCATATGATCCAGATCCAATGATACTGAAGGAGAAAATCCAAGGTGCATTAAAGGCATTGACAAAGAACAAGGCTCAGGAATTGATGGAATACAAATTGAAATCTTTCTATAAACTGATGAAGTACTGGAAGCACTCACTCATCTATGCCTAGAAATTTGGAAGACAGCTCCCTGGCCAATTGATGGGAAGAGACACATATTTGTGGGTTATTTTGTGTGATTACAGGAAATAAATCTATGGTGATAACCATGTTGCTATAATTGATATAATTAATAATAATGCAAGTAGCTATCAAAAATGTGTAGCCCTCATATGTGCTGGCAAACTACTGAAATAATTTGATTTCATATAATTCATGATTTGCAGGGGCCAGCTCTGCATGAACTGGGTTACAGGAGGTAGACCAAGGATTAAAGTGACAGGAGACTCAAGATGGTCAGTCAAGAGTGCTTTAATGTCTTACAGATTCAGTTTAAATACATATTTCTTAGGTATGAGGGAGAGGGCAAATCATACATCTTTAGTTAAATGATTCACAAGACCTTTGCTAGATCACAATACCATTGGCATCATTCAGTGAGAATAAAATGTTGGAAATCAGTACGTGTAAAGATTGGTGTCATAGGTAGGGAACAAAATTTCCAGAATAATTATAAAGATATGGATCAAGAGCTACATACTACAATAGTCACGTATTTCAGAGTAATTTTCTCAACTAACTTGTTTTTCTACTATACAGGTCTGTGTGGTCTTGGCCCATTGCCGATGGCTAGCAAGGTCTTCCTTGTAGCTCTCTCCAAAGTCGTCCTTGGTTTAGAGAGCTACCACGGAGCAGGCTTCACACACTTCCCTTAAATCCTACAATGATTACTTTTAAGAAGGGTGAAATAAAACTGACTCCAAGACCCTGAGCAGAAGAAAACTATATGGCACCCACTACCATATAGAAAGCTCTAAAAGGACTCACAATAGAGCCTCCTGAATAGAGTGGGAGACAAATGTGAAATCAAATATAAAATCATCAAAAAGACCAGGCTTCCTGGTTTAAAAGAGACTGATAGACCCCCTGAGATTATGATCCCTAGTAACCCTGCAAGTCTGGAACTAAACTCACCCTCATGACTCAACTTTCAGCTAAACAATAGATAGACTAGGAGAGGATGTACTCTTTCGAACAATTAATCATACAAGATCAAGAGTGCGACATTCCCCCAGGGATAGAGTTCACAAGACTGGAGTGGATAGAAGAAAAGGCAGAGTGGGAACAGTCAACACAGGTGGGATGTGGCAGGACTGTGGTTACATTGTGGGGACTGCAATCAAGGTCATGAAATAAATTATGTATGAATTTTAAATGGAAAAGCAATTGGTTCTGTAAACTTGCACTCAAATCACAATAAAAAATGGATTTTAAAATGATGTCATGCTGAGATGACTACTTTTCCATTTTTCATAGTATTGAAATCTGTAGCTTAATTCAAACCTTCCACATATCATTTTAATTGATCTTCAGAACAAACTGGTATAATCAGACATGTTCTATTTACATGCTTTGTGATAAGAAAACTATTTTTTTACAAACCAAGGCATTTTGAATAAATTTCCATTATTAAAAAGGATTTTTAATATAACAGAAACAGTAACATAAAATTATAGTGTGATTAACAATGAACATTCCATTTTAGAGGTTAAAGGCCTTTCTTCATTTTTTCTACCATGCTAACCAGATAGTTCATACCATGTTTTTCATATTTTTTCTATTTATGTAATCAATTATGGTGCTGAATAACATTTCTTATTTCTATTCAATCAATAAAAATACATCTATAAGATATTTAAATTATTAAATGCATAATTTTTTCCTATCTATTAGACAGTTCAATTGAGATGAGGTGCTAGTTGCATTTGAAGGTTAATACTGAAGAAAATCCATACTCATTTTAATTTCTGTATAAAAAAATCATACATCTCTAGCTAAAAACCAAAAATAAAACAATTTGCTTAACAATTCTTTCTTATGACTTTCCTTCCATGGAATACATTAGATATTTGGAATAAAATCAATTCCTGAAATAAAAGGACAGTCTAATAACACCTCTAGTTTTATAGAAGCTACAAATAAATGTATTGCTTTCCCAAAGAAAATTCAATATTATCTTATTTGTGATACACAAAGTTATACAATATATAAAAAAATCCAAAACAATGCATTATTATTATATTAATTTTCTAAATCATTTGAATATTTGTGCTGTTGCCTCTTGTAAAGCAGAAAGTGAAATAGCTAATTTTCACATCCAAAATCAATCATGTTTAGCTATGCTACTCTGTCTGAACCAATTTACAAATCTCAGAATAGTCCAGGATAAGATTTCTAATGTCTAGGGTGAAATATTTTGTTTCTCAATTCACTAGAAAATCTCCTGTGCAAAGCCATTATAGTTGTACCTTTGTCCTGAGAAATGAAACCACATGTGTTCTTCCTGTAAGAAACACCTTAGGCATCTGCTAAAAATATTAATTTTAATCTAGAGTTTGAGGCAAATACTATATTCTGCAACATTCTGGCATATATTTTGAACTATATTTAACCATGAATTTCATTAAGTGGAACATTGTCTATATCAATGATTCCATATTTTTAAATATTATGTAATTCTGCTATGCTGTTACTGGTAGCTGCCTTTGCTTTTACATGCTCAATAAATGCTTTCCAAGTTTAAAAATTTTGTTGCAGAATATTGATGATAAAATATGTAGGTCTAAGCATAAAGTTTGTTTTAGCCATATATTTGGCATGAATTAATTATTACTAGTTCTTTGGTTAATCTCTGTGGTTCATAGCCTCCACCTGGGTCACAAGAAATGTATGCATGAAGGACATTGACCCAGCTAGAATTATTTGTGTTTATGGAATATACCAGACATTGTTCTAAGAATTTCATGTACATTGTTTTTTTTTTTTTTCCCATTTATTTCAACTCTCTTCTAAAATAAATGTTATCATTTTCTCACTTTAAGGAGACCTGGTAACAGTGGGTTACATGTTGGGCTGCTAACTGCAAGGTCAGCAGTTTGAATCTAGCAGCTGCCCTCTAAGAGAAAGATGAAGCTTTCTCTTCACATAAGAAACCTCAGAAACCCAATATAGGATGATGGATATGAGCCAGTAACAACTTGACACCTAGCAGTTGTACCATAGCCCCCTTTGCAAAAGAGAAAAATGAAACTTTGCTAAGTAATGTAATTTGACCAATTTCACATAATTACTGATAGTTAGAGCAATGATTTTTACCAAGTCTGCATAACTCTTCAGTGCTTATTTTTCTGCAATATGTTGAATTATCTATGTTCAGATGAGTAAATGTTTCTCAAACAGAGATCCTTAGGCCTTTGCTAAGGATCTTAAATTGTACTGTTGACTTGGTCATAAAATGTGCTTCTGATCTTCATGCAGAACATCATAGTTTACATTGCTTTTTGCTCTGAATTCTGAGCAATCTCATTTTGTAATATCTATTAATAGCATTCCAAACAACAACATAGAAGTACTAAGAGTTCAATAAGGTTTTATTTATGGGTGTGTCTGTTTTGTTGTGGTTGCTAGTGACTCATAGAGAAACTGTATGTAATAGAACAAAACACTGCTGGGTACGGCACCATTCCCGCAAATGGTGCTATGTTTGATTCCATTGCTGCCGCCACTGTGTCAAGACATCACATCAGGAGTCTTCCTTTCTTTTCACTGAACTTTATCAAGCATGATGTCTTTCTCCAGAGACTGGTTCGTTCTGATACCATGTCTGAAATATGAGACACAGAGTCTCCCCTACCTGGTTTCTAAGGCACATTCTGGATGTACTTCTTCTAACACAGATGTTTTTGTTCTTCTAGCAGTCCAAAGTGCTTCCTATAGTCTTCTCCAACACCATAATTGTAATGCATTGATTTTTCTATGATCTGCCTTATTCATTGTCCAAATTTCACATGGCTATGAGGTTATTGAAAATACCATGACTTGGGTCAGGTGCACCTTAATCCTCAAACTGATATATGTTTTTCTTTAATACTTTATAAAGAGTTCTTGTGCAGCAGATTCGCCTGATATGTAATATCTCATTTGGTTTCTTGACTATTGCTTCCATGTGTTGATTGCAGATCCAAGTAAAAGGAAGTGTCTGATAAATTATTATTTTTTTTTCTCCATTTAGCATGATATTACTTACTGGTGATGGTATTTGTTTTCTTTACATCTAGGTGCAATCCGTCCTGAAAGCTGCAGTCCATGAATTTCCTAAGCAAGTACTTCAAGTCCTTACTGCTTTCAGCAAGCAACATTGTATCATCTGCATACCAAAGGTTGTTAATGAGTCTTTCTCCAATTCTGATGCAACAGCCATCTTCACATAATCCAGTTTATTGGTTTATTTGCTCAATATACAAGTTGAATAAGTATGGTGAAAGGATACAACTCTGACAAACACCTTTCCTGATTTTAAACCGTTCAGTAACCTCTAGTTTTGTTTTTGTTTTTTTCTAACAACTGCCTTTTGATCTATGTTCCTCATGAGCACAGTTAAGTGTTCAGTGATATGCATTCTTTGCAATGTTATCCATTGTTGTTGTTGCTGCTGCTGTTAAATGCCATTGAGTCAATTCTGATGCATAGCTGCCCTATTATAGAGTTTCCTAGGTGCAGCTATTCTGAAAACTCTATGAATAGCTATTCTGAAAACTCTATGAATAGCTATTCTGAAAACTCTATGAATAGCTATTCTGAAAACTCTATGAATAGCTGCACCTAGGAAACTCTATAATAGGGCAGCTATGCATCAGAATTGACTCAATGGCATTTAACAGCAGCAACAACAACAACGGATAACATTGCAAAGAATGCATATCACTAAATGCATATCTCAATGTCAAGAAAACAAAAATCCTCACCACTGGACCAATAAACAACATTCTTATCAATGGAGAAGAGATTGAGGTTGTCAAGGACTTCATTCTTCTTGGATCAACTATCAACACTTGCGGAAGCAGCAGTCAAGAGATCAGACGACGTATTGCACTGGGCAAATCTGCTGTACAGGAACTTTTTAAAATATTGAAGAGCAGAGATGTCAGCTTGAGGACTAAGGTGCGCCTGACCCAGGCCATGGTATTTTCAATAACCTCATATGGATGCGAAAGCTGGATAGTGAGTAAGGAAGATCGTAGAAGAATTGATGCCTTTGAGTTGTGGTGTTGGAGGAGAATACTGAAAGTGCCATGGACTGCCAAAAGAACCAATAGATCTGTTTTGGAAGAAGTGTAGCCAAAGTGTTCCTTGGAGGCCAGGATGGCTAAGCTTCGTCTCTCATACTTTGGACATATTGTTTGGAGGAAACAGTCGCTGGAGAAGGATGTCATGCTGGGTAAGGTGGAGGGTCAGAGAAAAAGAGGAAGACCCCTAACGAGATGGATTGGCCAGGTGGCATCATTGATGGACTCAAGTGTGGCAGCGGTAGTGAGGTTGGCCCAGGATCAGACATTGTTTCTTTCTGCTGTGCATGGTGTCACTATGAGTCGGTTCTGACTCGATGGCACCTGACAACAAGAAAGGTGCAGCTGTTGAGCTTGAACTACTGATCTTGAAGAGCACACCGACTTTGCAGTTCAGTGCATTAACCCACAGTGCCACAGTTTGTCATAATCTACAAATCAATAGCCTTTACATATTCAGTAAAGCATAAGTAAATCTCTTTCTGGTATTGTCTGCTTTCAGCAAAGATCCATGTGATGTTAGCAATGCTATCCATCATTCCATGTCCTCTGCTGACTCCACCTTGAATTTCTGGCAGGTTTTGACTTATCTTCAGAAAAATCTTGTTAGCATTTAATATTAATGATATTGTTCGATGATCCCTGCAATTCCAGTGGGTCACTTCTCTTTGAGAAGTTGGAGCTGAAACCGACTCATAGCAACCTTATGAACAATAGAATGAAACACTGCCTGGTCCTGTGCCAACCTCACAATTATTGCTATGTTTGAGCACATTCCTGCTGCCACTGTATCAATCCATTGCTTTGGCGGTCTTCCTATTTTTCTATGTCCCTCCACTTTACCAAACATGACATCATTTTTCAGTGGCTGGTCCCTCCTGAAAATATGCCTGAAGTATGAGACACAAAGTCTGGCCATCCTGGCTCCGAACATTCTGGCTGTATTTATCCCAACACAGATTGGTTTGTTCTTTTGGCTGGCCATGATACTTCTAATATTCTACTCCAACACCATAACTCAAATACATCAACTCTTCTAAGGGCTTCCTTATTCAATGTCCAACATTCACATGCATATGAGACTATTGAAAATAACTTAGCTAGGGTCAGGCATACCTTTGTCCTGTAACTGACATCTTTGCTCTTGAATACTTTAAAGATGTCTTGTACAGCAGATTTGCCTAATACAACACATCATTTAATTTCTTGATGGCTGAGTGTTGATAGTTGAGCTGAGCAAAATAAAGTCTTTGACAACTTCACTCTTTTCTCCATTTATATGGATGATGTCTATTGGTCCAGTTCTGAGGATTTTTGTCATCTTTACATTGAGGTACAACCCATACTGAAGGCTGTGGTCTTTGATCTTCATCAGTAAGTATTTGAAGCCCTCTTCACTTTCAGCAACCAAGGATATATCATCAGCATATCACCAGTTGTTAATGAGACTTCCTCCAATTGTGATGCTACGTTTTTTCTTTATATAATTCAGCTTCTCAAATTATGTGCTCAGCATATAAATTGTATAAATCTGGTCAAAGAATAGAACCCTGGCAGACACCTTTCCTAATTTTGAACCACTCAGTGTTCCCTTGTTCTGTTCAAACAATTGCCTCTTGGTCTAAGTACAGTTTCCTCAAGAGCACAATGAAATGCACTTAAATAATCATTACCCACAGTGTTGTCCATAGCTTTTCATGATTCACACAATCAAAAGTCTTTGCATACTTAATAAAGCACAGATAAACATATTTCTGGAATTCTCTGATTTAATACAAGATCCATCTAACATCAGCAATGATAACCATAGTTCCATGTTGTCATATGAATCCAGCTTGAACCTTAGGTAGTTCTCTGTCAATATACGTTTGCAACCATTTTTGGATTATCATTAGCAAAATTTTACTTGTATGGAATATTAATGATATTGGCTGATGACTCTGCCAATGCTTTCAGTGCTCCTTGGACTTCCTCCTTAAGTATCATTGGGTCTTGATCATATGCTACCTCTTCAAATGGATGAACATTGATCATTTCTTTTTGGTACAGTGACTCTGTTTTCCTTCCATTTTCTTTTGATACTTTCTGTATCATTCAATATTTTGCCCATAGGATCCTTCAATATTGCAAGTTGAGGCTTGAATTTTTCCTCAGTTCCCTCAGTTTGTGAAATGCTGAGCTGTATTCTCCCTATTGGTTTTCTAACACCAGGTCTTGGCATATTTTTATACAATATTTGGCTTTGTCTTCTTAAGCTGCTCTTTTAAAATTTTCTATTTTGCACTTTTATATCCTCATTTCTTCCCTTTGCTTTAGCATCTCTATGCTGGAGAGCAAATTTCAGAGTCTCTTCTGACATCCGTTTTGGTCTTTTCCTTCTTTCTTGTTTTCCTAATGTCCTTTGGCTTTCTTCCTGTATTATGTTCTTGATGTTATCCCACAAGTCTTCTGTTCTTCTGTCTTTAATGCCTAGTGCTTGAAATCTGCTAAATTCAGGTGATGTATATGTTCAAGGTCATATTTTTGCTTTCATGGACCTGTTTAAATTTTCTTCAACTTCAGCGGGAATTTGCATATGAGCAATTGATGGTCTGTTGCACAGTATTCCCCTGGCCTTGTTTTGGTTGATATCAGTTTTTCCACCCTCTCTTTGTACAGATGTAGTCAATGTGATTTTTGTGCATTCCATCTGGAGAGAACCATATGTTTAGTTGCCTTTCATATTGTTGAAAAAAATATATTTGTAATGAAGAAGCCATTGGTGTTGCAAAATTCTATTAAGTAATCTCTGGCTTTATTTCTATTACCAAAGCCATAATTTCCAGCTACTGATCCTTCCTCTTTGTTTCCAACCTTTGCATTGCAGTCACCAATAATTATCAATCTATCTTGATTTCATGTTTGATTAGTTTCAGACTGAAGAAATTGGTAGCAACCTTGACTTTCATCATCACTGGTTTATTGGTTGGTACATAAATTTGAATAATAGTGATATTAACTGACCTTCCTTGTAGGTGTGTGAATTTTTTCCTATCACAGTGTTGTACTTCAAGACAGATCTTGATCAATTTTTTTTTTTTTTATGTTGAATGTGATACTTTTCTTCTTAAAATTGTCATTCCTGGCAAAGAAAATCATGTGATTGTGAGATCCAAATGGCCAATACCAGTCCATTTCAGCTCATTCATGCCTAGCATATTAATGTTTATGTCTTTCTAAGGAGCATGCTGGTTGTACTTCTCCTGACACAGATTTGTTTGTTCTTCTGGCAGAGCATGGTACTCTTACTCTTCTCCTACACTATAACTCATATTCATTGAGTCTTCTACAGTCTTTATTATTCATTGTCCAACTCTCATAAGATATGAGGTTATTTAAAATACCATGACTTGGTCAGGCACCTCTTATTTGCCAAACTGTTATCTTTGCCCTTGTGCAGCTGATATGGCTAATGCAGTATTTCATTTTATTTCTTAACTGTTGCTTCCATGAGTGTAGATAGTGGATTCAAGCAAAATGAAGCCTTTGACAACTTCAATCTTTTCTCCATTTATCATGATTTTATTGATCCAGTGGTGACAATTCTTGTTTTCCTTACATTGGGTGCATTCTTCATTGGTAAGTATTTTAAGTTATCTTTGCTTTCAGCAAGCAAGTTGGTATCATCTACATATTGAAGGTTGTTAAGGAGCCTTCCTCCAATCCTGATGCAAAGTCCTCTTCATATGATATAGCATCTTGAATATTTGCTCAATTTGCTGATTAAATAGGTATGCTAACAAATATAACCCTAGAGCAAACCTTTCTTGTTTTTTAAACCATTCAGTGTCCCCTTGATCTGTTCAAATGACTGCTTATTGATCTATGTACAGCTTTCTCATGAGCATAATTAAGTAGTGTTCTGAAATGCCTAGTCTTTACAATGTTTTCTGTAACTTATCATGATCCTCACAGACAAAAGTCTTTGTATAGTCAATGATGCACATGTAAGCAACTTTGGACAATCTCTGCCTTCAGCAAAGACTCATCTGTCATCAATAATGATATCAGTAACTCCATGTCCTTGTCTGAATCCAGTTTGAACTTCTGGCAGTTCCCCATTGATGTACTGTTGTCATTGAATTATCTTTAGCAAACTTTTATTTGCATACTATTTTAATGATATTTTCTGATGATTTCTGCATGCCATTGGGTCACCACTCTTTGCAATGGGTAGAAATATGAATCTCTTCCAATAAGGTAGGCAGGTAGTTGTCTTCCAAGTTTCTTGGCATAGATGACTGCCTCCAGTGTTGCATATGCTTGTTGCAAGACTTCAGTTTGTATTTCATTGACTCCTGAAATCTTGTTGTTTGCCAATGACTTCCGTACACCTTGGACTTCTTCCTTTGGTACCATTGGCTTTATTTTAAAATAGAGTATATTTGTCTCTTTATATTTTACCATATAATGGCACATTTGTTGTAAACAGTGTGTTTAAGAAAACAAATATTGGCTTTGGTGTCTCACAGAACTTGTTCACATCCAGATTATGCAATTTACCTTTAGAAGGTCTTTGAGCAAGTGACCCGCAGTGGTTTCTTCATCTGTAAATTATGCAAAGCTTATATCCTGAAGTCTTTAGGATAACAACATTAGATAACATTGAAATGCACACTGATGTATTATTACTGCTTAATTAATATGTATTCCTTCCCCTTCTTCGCATGATTAGTAACTTTCTCAGAAGTAAACTTTATTAAAAACAAGAATGAGGATTTTTTATTATTATTATAAAATTGCTTAAGAAGCGAGATACTTTTGCTATTTAGTCAATTCAGCTGTTGAGTAGCGTCCTTTTGAATTAGGAAAGTATTATTGCTTGTGAATATTTTATGAAATTGAAGTTACTTACATATGAGATTTTGTGGAAGAAAACGCTAATGCTAATAGAGAATTATACTTCTATTTCAGAAGCTTTCATCAGTGTTAAGCACATTGAGTTGAGTGCATTGTATTTGCTTAGCATTAGAAAATATTCATGGAAATCATCTAATAATTGCTGAAATTTGAGGTCAATATTCTGGTTCCTAAAGGAAGGGGTATCCTTAGGCACACTCACCCTTAGACTCTTTTATAGAAAAACAAATTCCTTTTTTTTTTTTTTTAAATACTATTTTGTTGAAAGTTTACACTACAAATTAGGCTTCCCATTAGATGAAACTTACTTAGCAAATTAAGTTCCCATTTCACTTAAAGAAAATTAGAACATATTCACAAGAAGTAGAATCTAACCTTTGGTATATACTAACTGAGTTTAGAACCTTCCCAAGAACATTTGAACACTAATGATTCCCTCAGTCTTATTATTATAATTTTGTTTCTTCCAAATGTACATCCTAGAAATATTTAAATAGTTTGATCAAAAATGTAAATGGTGGTCATTCCACTAGTATTCAACACAAAAAACTCCTTAATCTAAAACCCATTCCAATATTCCCCTGTAGAAAAGATTGGGTCTTCTAACTGTGCTGAGAGTTCTGCAATTGAATTGACAACAGCTATTTACATACTTGGACTAAATTTTGTCATCTAAAGATTGTGGAGATCAAGAAGTGGTTGTTAAGGGCCTCAAATTGGCTCCTACATATAGTGCCATTTTATAGGGTTTCTGAAGAGCAGCTGGTGAGTTTGAACCACTGAGTTTGTGGTCTGTAGTCTAGTACTGATTGTACAGCACCACACCAGGAATCCAGGGATCAAGACTGTTGTTGCTAAGTGCCTTCGAGTCAGTTCCAACTCATAGCGACCCTGTATAGGGTTTCCAAGGTAAGCTTGAACCACCAACATTGCAGTCCAGCACATTAACCCACAGTACCACACCAGGACTCCAGGGATCAAGATTGAGGCAGTAAAAACATTCAGAGGAGAAGTGGGCAAACTTTGAAAGTTTTTATTTCATCATTGACTAGATGTTCATGAGAAGTCTGTTCAAATTTAACTTCAAATACTTACTGAAAAATTATAGACATTAAATTATTTTACTGTAGATATAAATTTCTCACTATTTAACTTCAGGTGCTAAATATATAATTTGCTCTATCTGTGCTTAATTTTTCTCTTTGTTCATTCTTTGTAATTTATTGAGGTATAACTTTCAAACCACAAAATCCACCTATTGCAAATGGGCAATTCATTATTTAGTAAACTCACATGTAGGAGGTCAATGAAACCTAAGTTTAGAAAATTACTGTCACTTTGTACATTTTCTACAGTTTAATATATAGTCAGTACCAGCCGCAGGAAACCACTTTTTAAATCTCTGTAAATGTGTTTTGTAAATATTTCATGCTGATGAAATTTTATAATATGTAGACTTTTACATCTGTGTTATGTTACTTAGCACAGATATTGGCCAACTACAGCCCATGGGAAGGTCATAGCTTTTTATAAATAATTTTTTCTTGAATACAACACATCATTTGTTTATATATTGTCAGTGGTTGTTTTTGTACTATAAAACCAAAAATGCATTATTATGACAGATATCTTACGGTCTGCAATGCCTAAAATACTTACAATATGTTCTATAGAGGAAAAAAAAAGACAGCTTAATATTTTGACATTAATCCATGTTGTGGTGTATTTGTTGTTGTTGTTAGGTGCCATCAAGTTGGCACCTTCTCATAGCAACCCTATGCACGACAGCATGAAACACTGCCTGAGCCTGCACCAACCTCACAATCATTGCTACATTAGAACACACCGCTGCGACCACTGTACCAATCCATCTTGTTGTGGGTTTTCCTCTTCTCTGATCCACCACTTCACCAAACATGATATCCTTTGCCAATGACTGGTCCCTCCTCACAATATGTCAAAATATGAGAGATGAAATCTGGCCATACTGGCTTCCAGGGAGCATTCTGGCTGTAGGTCTTCCAACTCAAATTGGTTTGTTCTTTTGGCAGTCTGTGGTGTTTTTAGTATTCTCCTTCAACACCTGCTCAAATGCATCAATTCTTCTACAGTCTCCCTTTCACATACATATGAGGTTACTGAAAATATTCTGGTTTTGGTCAGGTTCAACTTAGTCCTCAAACTGACATTGTTGCGGTCTATGTCAGCAGTTAATTAATTAGCTATCTGAATAGTATTCCATTGTTTGAACAAATAACATTTTGTTTATCCATTTATCAGTTGGGCTGGGCTGGCTCAGCTTCTTTCAGCACCTCCCTCTCTGTGCACATCCTTACACGCATCTTTATAGGAAAATGCACCTTCTCCCATGAGTGTTCTCTTCTTCTGTGTATCATTGCTCAGTTAGCTTTCTCAGTCAAGGATCTACAGTGGTCATGTGGAGTACTTCAATTTTTGTTTATTATGAATAATTCTGCAATCTATGTTCACTCACATGTCTGAGTGTGGATATGTTGAGTATATTAAGTAATTAAACTAAGAATAGATTGCATAAAAAAATACAGCATCCAGATTAGAGGAAGACTCATTAACAATCTGCAATATACACTTGAAAGTTGGCTTCAAGTGAAGAGAACTTGAAGCACTTACTGATGAAAAGCAAAGACTTCAGTATGGATTACAACTCAACATTAAAAATAAACAAAAACAAAAAAGAAACTGAGCCAATTGGCAACATGATAATACAGAAGAAAAAACACTGATGTTTCAATGATTTAATTTTACTAGGATCCACAAGTAATACCCGTGAAAGCAGCAGTCAAGAAATCAAATATTGTGCTAGAGTGGCGAAATCTACTACAAAAGACCCCTTTAAAATATTGAAAATCACATGTCACTTTGATGACTAAAATGTGCCTCACAGATGTCATGGCATTTTCAGTCACCTTGTTTTTGTTGTTGTTGTTAAGAGCTGTCGAGTTGATTCCAACCCACAGTGACCCTGTATAGGATTTCCAAGGAGCAGCTGGTGAGCTTGAACCACCAACCTTGAAGTTCAAATGGCTTTGCAGTCTGGCACATTAACCCACAGCGCCACATCAAGACTCCTGACATGCCTTCAAAAGCTGGACAATGGATTAGGATATCAATCAAGAATTGATGTGTTTAGATTAAGGTGTTGGGAAAAGATAGTAAATATATGAAGGGACTGCAAGAAAAGTGAACACATTTGTCAATTCAAATCTTGAGAGATTCTGTTGAAATTCTAAACATTGTTGACACTTCCAACTGTGAACTTAAAATATCAGTAAATATAATTCCCACTGCTGTTGAGTCAATTTGGATTCATTTCAATGCTATAGGACAGAGTAGAACTGCTCAACAGTTGGGTGTTTTTGCTGTTAGGGGCCATCAAGTGTGTTCAGACTCATAGTAATTCTATATACAACAAAATGAAATACTGCAAGGTCCTGAGCCATCCTCTCAACTCTTGCTATATTTGAGCCCACTGCAGTCATTTTACTGGCCAGCTTGTTTAGATTTTCCCTATATTTCATTTCACTGGCCCTCTGGTTTGCTGAGCATGAGGTCCTTTCCCAGGGACTGGCCCCTTCAGATAACATGTCCAAAATACCTGAGACAAACCATCACCAAGGATTCCAAGAGAATTCTAGCTCCATAGCCTTTTCTGAAAATGGCTTAAATTCCTGTCAGTTCTCTGTTTATGTACAATTGAAACTGTTTTTGAACTATCTCTAGCAAAATTTTACTTGTATATGATATTAACGATGTTGTTGTTAAAGTGCTGTTGTGTAGATTCCAATTCATAGTGACCTTGTATGTGGTTCAAACCAACTTTGAAGTCCAGCGTATTAACCTACATCACCACATATTGTTTGAGATTTTGCCCATTCTGTTGGGTCATTATTCTTTGGAACGGGCAGAAATATAGATTTCTTCCAATGGGTTGTCCA
>NW_006408562.1:4286781-4291767 GCF_000296735.1 Chrysochloris asiatica | reverse complement strand
GGAGAAAGATGAGGCTTTCTGCTCCCGTAAAGATTTACAGCCTCAGAAATCCTATACTGGGTCGCTATGAGTCAGAACTGACTCCATGGCACATAACCACCACCACCACCACCATGCTTTCTCTTGAAATTGCTGAATACTGGCCACTGTTTCTTGTCTTTTTTTCTGTTTTTGGTACCATGACTCTGTGTTCCTTCCTTCTTCTTTTCCTGCTTCTTGCATTATTAAACATTTTACCCAAAGAATTCTTCAATATTCCATAGGGTTTTTGAGACTTTAAATCTTTGTTGGAGCAGACAGCTTTATCTCTCTACAGGTGAGTTTGAACTGTTGACCTTGTAGTTAACAACCTAATGCTTAACACACTACACTATCAGGGATATACTTGGATCTGAATGTTTTCTCATAATCTTTCTTGTAGCTTTCAGTATGTTAAATTCATCCCTAAATGTTTTATTTTTTTTTCCTACTGAAAGTGTATTGATGTTTGTATTTGATCTTGTATCATTTGACTTTGCAAAGTGTTTTATTAGTTATAATTGCTTTTTGAACTTTTATTTAATTTTTTGTTGTTTTAAATAGATGGAATAAACCATATTTTCACAGGATATGTCATTAGACACGTTAATCTCTGGGTTGTTCTGCATAAGCTACTTATGGTTGATTTCCTATTTTATGGGTCTTAGCACTAAAAGGAATTTATACATCTTGAGTATGTTTCACTTACTTCCTAAGAAGTAAGAAATCATCATTATAATAGGAGTTTTTCTGATGCTTACAAAAAAAAAATAAGGTAGGTTTTAATGAGGACTAGTACCACCTCTCAAATATTTTTCTATTGTTTTACAGCTTTAGGTTATTTTTAGACATATTGTCTGAGTTGGTTCTTACATGAACCGTATAAGGAGGCAAGTTGTCTATTTTCATTCTTCAATCAAAAGAAAAGCCAATTTAGGTTCAGAAGCTTTAGGTTCTTTAGTACACTATAAAATCTGAGTGAGAATCAACACTGATGGTCCCTAACACTTCATAAAATCTCAGTGAGTCATTCCATGGTACCATCAATTGGGTCTTCATTTAGGGTGCAGTACATGAAAGTATGGAGTGCTAGTGTGGTGCTGTAGGATAAGCACTGGATTACTAAGTGCAAGGTTGATAGTTCAAACCCACCAGATGTTCCTCAGAAGCTCTATAAGTATAGCTATAAGTCAAAACTGCTGCAGTGGTACTTAACAACAACAATATGAAAATCTATACATACTGTCCCAATATGAGGGAAGTCTGCATCTTTGGCTGACATATTCCTTCCTGATGAATTAAAAATTTCAAACCAAACCTGATGACATATCACAATATTTCAGAAGTCAAAATTGAAATCAATGACTGAATCATAAAGTCAGCACTGTCCTTTAGACATGATAAAGTTCTGCTATTGCCTTTGAAATAAATGCACAAATTTTATGTAAAGTACTATCAGTTGTCCAGAATAAGTTCTTTAGTTTATGATTACCTATGCATTTGCTTTTTTAAAGGTCAAGTTTAGGAAACAAGCAACGCTTGTCATTTATAGTCAGTGCAATCTTCTGTTATCTATATAAGCCAGATGAAGAAAATGAGATGAAGAAAATAGGCACCAATCTGCCCTAGTGATTAACTTTCATGGGGATATGCTATTAGAACTAAAAATGGTTTGTAGAGATTCTCTTTCAGTTTAATTTTGTTAAGTAATATCACTAATGACCCTATTAAGGACATTAAAAGTTTCCCTTCTGATCAATCCATGGAATATTGAATCCCTTAGTGTACCTACTGACTAACCAGCTAAATAAATCAAGGTCACCTTTAAGGTGGCATCCTAAAGGTAATTGTGTATGTAAGACCTGTTATGCAACTCTTACTGAGAGGTTAGTTATTTCCTTTAAGTATCAGGGCTTGACCAGGAAGATTACTTCACTTGACTCTTGGTCTGCTCTAAGGATACGTTTCCTCTGGAAGATAAAATGAAAGAAACAGTTTGATTCTAATTCTAATTTAATTTGAAATGCAGCTCATATATACAAGGAACTTGAAAAAGTTTGTGGAAAAAGTCTGTTATCATATAATTCTATTTTTTCCAGGAGCTTTTTTAAGCCCTCTTGTATATGTTGAATGCAATATATATTATATCCAATATAAATATAAATAATATGCATATAATATGTAGCATATAATATACAATATATGTAATATATAATAAATCTTATACCCAATATATATATGATACTACATTTGCATATATATGATGCTACCTTTGCATATGGCATCCTGGTGTGGCACTGTGGGTTAATGTACTGGACCGCAAAGTTAGTTTGAACTTCAAGGTTGGTAGTTCATGCTCACCAGCTGCTCCTCAGAAACCCTAAGCAGAGTTGCTATCGGTTGGAACCAACTCAATGGCACTTAATGACAACAATAAAACCTTTGCATATAATTCATTGTACCCAACATTTGTTTGGACACTTCTAGTTTATAGTATGAGGGCATAAGAAAGTTCATTAGTAGGATTTTTGTCTTCTCATTCTTTGCCAATTCATCTCCTCCACAGGCCTCATGCATCTGTCAGCAGAAGTTTCTATATTGCCTGATGCTGAATAGCCTTCAATGGAGCTTCCTGACTAAAATAGACTGGGAGGAAAGACCTGGAGATTTAGTTCCAAGTTAGCCAATGAAAACCCTGTGGATCATATGTGTTTGATCTATACCTTATCAAGGGGGCGATGTATTTGATTGCATTGTGTATGGGGTCACCATGGGTTGAGGGGGTGATTACCTAGTAGCTGGAACAAGTTTACAGTATAAAAATGAGTAAACAACAAGAAGTTACCTGGTATTCCTTGCTTATGCCGTTTTCTCTAATCTGATGTTCTCTAATCTGATCTGTCCCATGGTCACATCATATATTTGTGGTAGAATTATGCTCCATAAGGTGTTCAATAGCTGATTGTTTGGAAGTAGATTGCAGTTTGTTTGTTTTTCCTCCAGGCATCTGTGGGTGGGCTTAAACAAACCTTCAACCTACTAATTAGAGCCAAGCACATTAACAGTTTGTATCACCCAGCCACTTCTAATGTAGTGCTCAATTTTGTGAGAGGAAACTATAGTAAGGAATTCAACTGACTTTTCTTTTTCTACATGTGGTAAAATTAGTGACTTAGAAGGGACGTGCAACCAAACTAAATACCAGTTGTTGTATCTGCTCATCCTGCAAAGCAAACTGTGCATCTTATGTCTGTGTGCAGGCAATGCACTGAGGAGAGTTTTGTTATGAGTTTGTCTTGGGGATTCAAGAAAACAGAATCGGGAAGAGAAAGCCATTGGATTGCACTGGAGTCCCAGAGTGACCCCTAAAGCTGAACTGTCCCCCGACACTGTTCCCGTTGGGCTACTGGAGCTGGACTTTATTCCCTCACATTGACCTGTCATTTGCTGCCTCCAATAAGGGAACATAACTTTGGAGCAAAGTGACTCAATGGCACCCAATAACAACAACATTCATATTTACACGCCAACCCCAAAATAGCCAGTTATGATGAAACTGAAGAATTCTATTAACTACTTCAGTCTGAAATTAATCAAAGGTATAATCAAGATGTGCTGATCATTATTGGAAATTGCAACACAAAGGTTACAAACAAAGAGAAAGGATCAGTAGTTGAAAAATATATCCTTTGTGATACAAAAGATGATGGAGATCACATGACAGAATTTTGGAAGACCAATGACTTTTTTAAACAACATATAAGATGACTATATACATGGGTCTACAGTCTTACCACCCTGAATGAACCCGATCTTGTCAGATCTCAGAAACTAAGCAGGGTCAGGCCTGGTTAGTAATTGAATGGGAGACCGCCTGGGAATACTGGGTGCTGTAGGCTCCACCACCACTTGTCTGTCAATTTGTCGTACTGTGGTGGCTTCTGAGTTGCTGTGATTCTGAAAGCTGTGCCACTGGTATTTTAAATACCAGCAAGATCACCTATGGTGGGCAAGTTTCAGATGAGCTTCCAGACAAATACTGCCTAGAAAGAAGGAGTGACAAACTACTTCTGAATATTTAGTCACTGAAAGCCTTATGAATAGCAGAGAAACACTGTCAGGCATAGTGATAGAAAATGAGCCCTTCAGGTTGCAAGACACTCAAAATGCAACTGGGAAAAGCTGCTTCTTCAAAGTAGAGGTGACGTTGATGACATGAATGGAGTAAAGCCCATGGGAGAAAAACCTGCGTGACCTTTATTTGCTTATGGGGCACAACTCAAAATGAAGAGAAACAGCTGTAAACATCCATTGAAGATCAGAACATGGAATGTACGAAGTATGAATCTGGAAAAATTGGAAGTTGTCAAAGTGAATTGAAATGCATAAACATTGATAACTTAGGCATTAGTGAGCTGAAATGGACTGGTATTGGCCATTTTGAATCTGACAACCACATGGTTTACTATGCCAGGAGTTACAAATAGAAGAGGAATGGTGTTGCATTCATTGTCAAAAAGAATATATCCAGATCAGTCACGAGGTACAAAGCTGACAGTGAAGGGTTAATATCTATGCACCTATAGGTAATCCCAGTTAATACCACTATTATTCAAATTTACGCACCAACCACTAATGCCAGTGAGGATGAAACAGAAGAATTCTGCCAATTTCTTCAATCTGAAATTGATCAAATATGCAATCAAGCTTTATTGATCATTACTTGTGATTGGAATGCAAAGGTTGGGAGCAAAGAGGAAGAAGGATCAGTAGATGGAAAATAAGGTCTTGGTGATAGAAATGATGCTGGAGAAAGCATGCTAAAATTCTGCAAAAATCAATGATTTGTTCATTTTAAATACCTTCTTTAGACAACATAAGAGACATGGACCTCACCAGATGGAATACATAGAAACCAAATTGACTACATCTGTGAAAAGAGATGATGGAAAAGCTCCATATCATCAG
>NW_006408562.1:4282440-4284839 GCF_000296735.1 Chrysochloris asiatica | reverse complement strand
GGAGGGTCAGAGAAAAAGAGGAAGACCCCCAAAGAGATAGATTGACCATGTGGCAGCATCTGTGGACTCAAGCATGGCAACAGTAGTGAGGTTGGCCCAGGATCGAGCAGTGTTTTGTTCTGTTGTGCATAAGGTCGCTATCGGTCAGTAACAACTGAATGGCACCTAACAACAACAACAACATACACATGGACTTCACCAGATGTAATATGTACATATCAAATTGACTACTTCTGCTGACAGAGATGGTAGAAAAACTTCATATCATTAGCAAAGCAAAGCCAGAGGTCGAGTGTGGAATGGATCATCAGTTGCTGATATCCAAGTTCAGACTGAAGCTGAAGAAAATTAAAACAAATCCTTGAGAGCCAATCTTCAACCTTGAACCCACCTAAATTTAAAGATCATCTGAAGAACAGATTTGATGAATTAGACACTATTGACTGAAGATCAGAAGAGTTGTGGAATGACATCAAGAATATCATACAGATATAAAGTAAAAGATTATTAAGAAGACAAGAAAGAAGGAAAATACCAAAAGGGATATCTGAAGCGATTATGAAGCTTGCTTTCCAGTGTAGAGATGCTAAAGTAAATGGAAGAAATTAGGAGGTCAAAGTGCTGAACAGAATATTTCAAAGAGCAGCTTGAATAAAAATCAAATACTATAATGAAATATGCAAAGACCTGAAGTTAGAAAAACAAAAGGGAAGAACATGCTCAGTATTTCTAAGATGAAAGAACTGAAGTAAAAATCCAAGCCTCAATTTTTACTACTGAAAAACTCTATTGGCAAGATGGATTCCTTGTGTGGTGCTGTATGATTAGAACTGGACTAGGAACTAGAAGGTCAGCAGTCCAAACCCACCAACCAATCCTCAGAAACCCTTTACATGGCCATGAGATGGAATACATTTGACAACACTTAACAACAACAACAATGGGTAGAATATTCAAATATTTAGAAAGAATCAAAAGAAGACAGAAGGAATATACAGTCACTGTACGAAAAGAAATGGTTGAAGTGCATGTGATCAAGAGCTAATGACACTGAAGGAAAGTCCAAGGTGCACTGAAGTCACTGGCAAAGAATAAGGTTCCGGGAATTAATGGAACACAAATTGAAATTTTTCAATAAACTAAAGCAGCAATGGAGTCTCTCATTCATCTAAACCAAGAAATTTGGAAATAGCTACCTGGCCAATTGATTAGAAGTAATCCAGGTTTGTGACCATTCAAAATGTGACCAAACAAAATGGTCTGACAGTATCATTAATATCACATGCAAGTAAAGTTTTGATAATTTAAAACCAGCTTCAAAAGTACATTGACAGGGAATTGCGAGTGGTTTCAAGCCAGATTTAGACAAGGATGTGAATGAGGGTTATCACTGCTGACACCATTATAGATCTTGGCTGAAAGCAGAGAATACTAGAAAGAAGTACACAGGTGCTTTACTGACTACACAGAGGCTTTTGAATTGTGGGTCATGACAAGATATGGACAATATTGTGAAGAATGAGCAATCCATCACTTAATTGTGCTCATGAGGAACCTGTACATAGGCCAAGAGGCAATTGTTTGAACAGAACAAGGAAACACTGAGTGTTTTAAAATCAGAAAAGCTGTGTGTGTAGGTGTTATTCTTTCATCATAGCCAATCTGTATGCTGAGCAAATAATCTGAGAAGCTGGATTATATGAAGAAGAACGTAGCATCAGAGTTGGAGGAAGACTCAAGAACAATCTGTGATATGCAAATGATACAAGCTTGCTTAAGGGAAGCAAAAAGAACTTAAAGTACTTACTTATGAAGATCAAAATCACAGCCTTCAGGATGGGTTGCACCTCAATGTAAAGAAAACAGAAATTTTCACCACTGGACAAATAAGCAGCATTCATATAAATGAAGAAAATGTTGAAATTTTCAGACTTCACTTTGTTCGGATCAACCATCAACACTCATGGAAGTAGCAGTCAAGAAATAAAGATATCTTAACAGTGTTCAAGAGAAAAGATGTCAGTTTGAGGATTAAGGTGCACCTGACCCAAGTCTTGGTATTTTCAGTAGTCTCCTGTGCATGTGAAAGTTGGACAATGAATAAGGAAGACCGTAGAAGAATTGACGCATTCGAGTTATTGTGTTGGAAGAGAATATTAAGAACACCATGGACCTCCATGATAACAAACAAGTTTGTCTTGGATTAAGTATAGCCAGAATGCTCATTAGAAGCCAGAATGGCCAGACTTCGACTCTCATACTCCAATCATATTTTCAGGAGGGTCAGTCCTTGGCTTGGTAAAGTGGAAGGTCAGCAAAAATGAGGAAGTCTCCAAATGAGATGGACTGGCACAGTGGTCACAGCAATGGGCTCCAGCATAGCAAAGATTGTGAAGTTG
>NW_006408562.1:4281280-4282340 GCF_000296735.1 Chrysochloris asiatica | reverse complement strand
TGGTCATCTGCTTTTGCTTCTTGGACATGTTTAATGTTTATCTGTGGCCCTAATACTTAAATTAGTATGTATTTTGGTACTTTTTTATGCTTTCTGATTGCTTCCAGGAAGATGTGATCAGGGTGTGGTCTTCCCTTTTCACTCTTCTTATTGCTTAACTCAGAGTAACTTTCACAGGTGTTTCCTGTTTCCATGGTATATGGCAGCTGGTATTGGTTCTTGCCTGGATTTGTACCTTATATATTTTTATTTTTTTAAGTTTTTATCATGAAGTGAGTGATAGTTTACATGGGAGAAAATCTGTTTTACATTCATCCTTTCATATTTATTTTCTTTTGCACTGATTACAATCTCTTCCGTGCATAATCATTTGCTTCTATTCCTTCTATTTTTTTGTTATTGTCTTGTTTTGTTTTGTTTTTGTTGTTGTTGTTGTTATTGTTGTTTTATGGATGTTGTACACAAAAATACTCAGGAATATATAATCATTTAAACAAACAAAGGGCACATTCTGCAAGCCTGTCTCCTGGCTGTCAGTACACAGCCTTTCTCTTTCCATGAGTCCAGAGTCCTCAGCTGCTCAATCTCTTCATGTCATCATCTCTGCCTCTGTCTGTGGTGTCACTGTTTCTCTGGCTAGTGTCCCACATTTTGCACATGCCCTTCTCCCTTGATGTTCCTAGGGTCCTCTGTTCCTGGACTGTAATATTAACTACTCCCTCCTTTTTGTTACAAAACTTCTACATTTACAGTGGTGACAGTTGCAATTAGTCATGATAACAATGACTCATTATTGCATCATAAGAATCAGTGTAATTATTCATATGTATTAATTAATTGCTGCCATTACATTTGTTTTCTTGTGGTGCTGCTGATTTCTTTGTTCTGCTTGCCTTCCTGCACTGAGTGAGTTCATGTTTTTTTGTTTTCTTTTTTGTGAGTTTCCTCATAGTTTTAATATTTCCATGTTCTTCTTGGATTTTCATTTTCTTGGTATGTTGTGAAGTGTAATTTTCTTTGGGATTACCCTGTATTCTGTTAACTTTTCCCTCCATTTAAA
>NW_006408562.1:4278853-4280753 GCF_000296735.1 Chrysochloris asiatica | reverse complement strand
AGACATCAGAACGTAATATGATTTGCTTGCTTTGTAAGTAACACTTCTCTTTTCCCTAGCTGCTTTCAGGATTCTCTCCTTGTTTTTAATATGGAGGGTTTGTTTGTCATTTGTTTTAGCAAGTTGAACCCGTGGAGGATGCCAAAACTGCCCTTTTACATGGTGTAAACTGAATGACTTCTTGTTGTGGATGATTAAGCACTGAACTTCTAACCACAAGTGGGTGATTCAAGCTCACCTGTCTCTCCTTAGACACCCTATACAGAGTCTCTGTGATTCAGAACCCACTCAACAACATGTAACAATAACAACAAACTGAAAAGTATAGAATTATTTGGGGAATGATTAGAAAAATGGAGAGACCTCTTTCAGAAGTATACTTAAGTAGGTAGAGGAGATTTCATGAAACAAATGCTTATTTTGGCATTTTTGCTTAATAAAGATTCATAGTAATACTTTTTGACTTACCCTCATAGGAGTTAATGGGCAGGGTCTGTTCCTTGGCCATTGCTTGGCAAGAAAAAGGCCATGTTCTGTTTAAGTGCAAAGATTATGAAATCCAATGGTGAAAAGCTGGATGAATTCTAGTCTGGTATTTTCTCAGGCTTTTCTTGAGCTGGGGAAGAACTCAGACCTAAACACTCAGTTAAGAGAGCTGAACAGAATGGCATCTAAGGAAATTGAAATTGGTGGTGGTGAGAAAGCTATTATAATCTTCGTTTCCATTCCTCAGCTGAAGTCTTTCCAGAATATCAAGTCCAACTAGTATGTGAACTAGAGAAAATGTTTGGTGGATAGCACATGGTCTTTATTGCTTAAAAGAGAATTCTGCCTAAATCAACTTGAAAATGCTGTACAAAAAATAAGCAAAAGTGTCCCAGGAGCCACACTCTGATTGCTGTGAATGATACAATCCTTGAAGACTTGCTTTCCCAAATGAAATTGTGGGCAAGAGAATACGAGTAAAGCTGGATGGCAACCATCTTATAAATGTTCATTTGGACAAAGCACAGCAGAACAATGTAGGATGCAAGGCTGAAACCATTTCTGGTGTGGATAAGAAGCTCATGAGCAAGGATGTTAATTTTGAATTCTCTGAGTTTCAATTGTAAACAAAAATGATTAAATGAGATATCATTCAAATAATAATAATAATAATTAATGGTCAAATTCCATTGTCTTTCATTTCCATTTTCCCAAATACTTTTGGAAGCTCCCTAGGCTAGTCATTTTTATCTATAGGAATATGTATTTGGATAAGTGAACTTATAATATTTCCAAAACTAACTTAATGCTAAAAGATTCATACTATTTTTCCCCCTTATTTTTTGTCACTTGTTTCTCTGAGAGTGAGAAATTTGGCTCCTACCTATCATTGATGTAGACTTTTAGTCAAGTCTAGTACATATGTAAAATAATTTTGGAATTGGAAATCCATATCCCTATGAGGGAAAAATATGTGAAGTTAATTTTTTTGTCCTCAGCCTTAAAGTTCACCCTTGAAAGAGGAAGTAGCAGAAAAAGTAAGTCAATGGTGTTTTCTATTCTTATTGCCTCCTCTGGACAAACTTATCTCCTCAGTGTTCCAAGCATAATTTCAGATAATCCTGACTTAAAATCAAAATATTATATTGCTTTATATTTTTTAGACTTTGTTAATATGTCCTTGGGGTCACTGTTGAGTTCTAGTATCATTTCCTGTGTGTTAGTCCTATAATATCATTTAAGATAGCAAGGTATTGCTGCTCAAAATGTAAGTTGAGTTAGCATTGGTGTTCTTCTGTATCAGTTCTATTGTTACTGGACTGACCCTAAGTTGAATACACTGAGATTTACTCACATTTCTCTTGAACCTCTCCTATCAGATCTATCAGATCTTCATTTTCATCTTTTTTTTTTT
>NW_006408562.1:4273233-4278753 GCF_000296735.1 Chrysochloris asiatica | reverse complement strand
CATTGCACCTCAATGTATAAAAACAGAAATCCCCAACACTGGAACACTAAATAGTATCAAAATAAATCTGGAAAAGATTGAAATTGACAAAGTCTTCATTTTGCTTTAATCACTCATCAACACTCATGGAAGCAGCAGTCAAGAAATTGAAAGACATATTGCATTAGGCAAATCTGTTACACAAGGCATCTCTAAAGAATTCAAGAGTAAAGATATCAGTTTGAGGACTAAGGTGTTGTGTAACCCAAATCATGATATTTTCAATTAGCTCATGTGCATGTGAAAGTTTGACTATGAATAAGGATGCCTGTAGAAGAATTGATACATTTAAGTTACAGTATGGAAGGAAAATATTAAAAGTATCACGGGCTGCCAAAAGAACAAACAAATCTGTGTTTCAAGAAACACAGCTAAATTGTTCCTTAGAAGTGAGGATGGCCAGAGTTAGTCTCTCATATTTTGGATATATTATCAGAAGGGACTAGTCCCTGGAGAAAGATCTCATGCTTGGGAAAGTGGAGGGTCAGGAAAAAAGATGAAGGCACCCAACAGAATGAATTTGCACAATGGCAGCAACAATGGGCTCAAGCCTCACAAGAATTGGTTGGCACAGGACCAGGCAGTGTTTCGTTCTCCTGTGCGTAAGGTCATTGTATTAGGTCATCAGCACCTAACAACAACAACTAATATATTGCATAGACTGTAATCAGCAACTAAAAAGAACAACAAATAGATCATATTGACAAGTGTTATTGTTTTGATTATAAAAGAATATTTTCAGATATATATACATGTGAAACTATTTTTTAATATTATACACATATATATGTGTATGGAGTCCTAGTGTAGCACTGTGGGTTAGTGCTCCAGATTGCAAAGCCATTTGAACTGCAAGGTGCATGGTTCAAGCTTGCTAGCCGCTCCTCAGAAACCCTGAGAAGCCACTGGTGAGCTTGAACCACTGACCTTGTGGTTCAAACTTACTTTATTATCCAGTGCATTAACCCACAGCGCCACTCCTGGACTCCATGTATATATAATGGTCATCATCCATTACAAAGAAAAAAATCTACATGGCTTCTCTAATACAAAGTAAATTTCTTTAGGTTATCTTTTTATAATTTTGTAATCAATAATAGAAACTTAGTAAAGAAATTAAGTTGATTTCACCAAGATAATTGAGTCTTCATTAAATTTTGTGAAGAAGATAGGGCATGTGTAGTACATACACCATTAGATTGGTTCATTCTGGGATGTACTTGAGAGTAATTAAAGAAGGTATGTTTAAGAAATCTGTCTTTCACTAACTCTTATTGTTTTCAACAAAGATTCAACTAAGGATCCCTATGAAGATCTATTTTTAAGATTCATAAAAGGAGAGTAATTATAAAAGACAGAAATAGCTCTGTGGATATTTTAAGATTAATTGCCTAATGATAACTAATGACCTTCATTAGACCAAGAAAACCAACCTCAAAAGTGTGGGATCTAGAATAATTAATGAAAAACATGCCTGAATGTAACTTGAGATTACAATCTTACTATTTTTAAGTAGTATGTTGAGGTTAAGATAAATGCTCATAAGAATTTAGGTTTTCTTCACCTATGAAAATATTGAGTTGTTGGATCACACTTGATGATATGCTTCTAAGATATTGTGAGAAATAAAAACAGTCATAATTAAACATGATTTAAAGAACAAGGAATTCTAAACTAAGAAAAACACTTGAGATGGTTTACTTAGTGATGTGCAGATACAAAGTCTACAGATATTAGATTTATTTTATGTCAAAATAAAAGTCTGAAAATGGCATGCAGGGTAAAAATGAAATTGACATTTGTGTTCATTAATTAATAAGATATTCTGAAACAAGTGTCTATTAATTCCCAGACACACACCTGTCTGGGAATTTTCAATCATAAGATATTTAAAATGTTGTACAAGGAATTCAGACATTATATTATATTGCATTCAAGTTCCCTTCTAAATGTAAAATACTATATTAAATCATGATATAGATCAGAGGGGAATTTTGACTGATATTTAATAGTTTATTTTCATAGAATATTTAATGTATAAAATATACTCAGGTTGAAACTCTGAATTTGCAGTGTAATATGCAACTTGAAGACTATTTACATACAGCATATCTAAATTTTCATAATTATTAATGTAGCTACTTGAAGTATAAGTACTCTATTTCTATTTTTGCATTAAAATTTTTGTTTTTGATTAATGTTAGAGTTACGAAGAGGGAAATAATATAAAATAAAGTGTTCTCATATAGCTTTCCAACCTCCTTCCCAAAATGTTAAAATTTTGCATAACCATTACAAAATTATTTAAAATAACAAATTAACATTGGTTCTATATACTATTCTAAACTACAAACTTTGTTTAGATTTCACCAGTTTTCTCATTAATATCATTTTTCTGCTCACGGATAGTATTTGGGAAGACATATTAAATGAAGTCGCCATATCTTCTTTTCACCTTCTGCCTAGGACAGTGTGGCAGTCTCTTCTTGTTTTTGTGACTAAGAGCTTTGAACAATACTGGGACAGGATTTGAAAAATATCTCTCAATTTGTTTGCTCATCCTGAGACATGAGTTAGAGTGTCAAGAAGAATAAATACCACAACACAAAATGTCCTTCTCTTTAAATAAATTCAGGAAATACATTTTATGTACATGACATTGCGTAGTATTAACCTTGATTACTTGCTATATGTTAGATGTCTCCCGATAAAAACTACTACTATCTTTCTATAACCTGTTTTTTTATTGTCTTTCCCATCATCCATGTTAACATGTGTCCACCCTCTAGCGAGTGAGTAACTCTCCCTTCCCAACCACCACTGGGAATCAAGAAAGAATGTTTTTTTTTAGAATGAAAACCTTATCTTGACTTTTTATATTAGTGGTTTCATGCAATATTTGTTCTGATAACTTAGTGGTTACGAATTGGGCTGCAACCTTCAGGTCAGCAGTTCGAAACTACCAGCTGTTCCGCGGGAGAAAGATGAGGCATTCTGCTCCTGTAAAGATTTACAGCCTCGAAAACCCTGTACAGGGTCGCTCTGAGTCAGAACCGACTCCACGGCATATGACAACAACAATTGACTAATTCGCTCTGCATAAATCCTTCATGTTCATTCGTGTTAGGAAGTGTTTCACAAATTCATCTTTATTCTTCAGCATTGCAAAGTATTCTGTCGTGTACAAGACAAAAATTTGTCTATTCTTGTATTGATGGGCGTTTATGCTTCCTGCATTTTTTACTATTGTGAATAGTGTTGCAATGAACTTGAGTATACATATATTTGGAATCCTGGTGTGGCATTGTGGGTTAATGTGTCAGACTTCCAAGTCATTTGAACTGCAAGGTCAGTGGTTCAAGCTCACCAACTGCTCCTCAGAAACTTTTTACAGGATCGCTATGGGTGGGAATCCACTTAACAGCACTTAACAACAACAACATACACATATCTATTCTTGTCTTGGCTCTTATTACTTGAGGATATATACCAAGTAGAGGAGAGCACAGTGGCTCTATACAAAATGAACTGTACAATAAACACTGGACTTTTAACCACAAGATCTGAGGTTCAAACCAACCAGCCAGTCCACAAGAGAAAGATGAGACTTCCTGCTCCCACACACAACAAATGTGGTTTTGGTGTTTGGTGCTGCTATAATAGCCCCATGCACAACAGAATGAAATACTGCTCCATCCAGCACCATACACACAGTTGTTGTTATGCTTGAACCCATTGCTACTGCCACTGTGCCAATACACCTTGTTGGGTATCTTCCTGTTTTTCGCTGACTCTCAAATTGATTAAGTATGATGTCCTTCTCAAGGGACTGGTTCCTCCTGATAACATCTCCAAAGTATGAGAGACAAAATCTCACTCACCTGGATTCTAAGGAGCATTCAGGCTATACTTTGTCTGAAACAGGTTTGATTTTTTTTTTTAATGTTTTATTGTGAATTATATGATAGTTTACATGAGAGAACTTTAGTTTTACATTCATTCCATCTTATATCATTTCATTGCCATGGTTCCAATCCCCTCCATGCATCATCAACCAACCAAAGGGTATATCCTAGAAACCCGCTCCCTACACTCACCCCCCACCTCACCCCCCCACTCCAGTTTTCGGCCCACAGTCCCTTTCCCTCTCTGGATCCAAAGTCCCCAGCCGCTTCATCACTCCACGTCACCATCTCTGTCTCCATCTCAGGCATCTCTGTTTCTCTGGGTAGGGTTCCGCTCTCAGCTCTTTTCTGTTGATGGTCCCAGAGGCCTCCGCTCCTATCCTGGAGAATTAATCACTCCCTTCCTTGTTACAAAACGTCTACCTTTGCATTTCCAACCCTCACAATCCGTCCTGATAAGCATTATTCACCACAGTATCACGAGTTAACCATCTGTATTTCTTTTCATCAGCTCCACCCAGAAAGACTGAATAGTACCCACTGGAGATTCTGTCTTCCTCCATGCTCCCCAGCACTAGGTTCCCTCTTGAAAGCTTGTAAGCCTGTCACTTCTTGCCTTTGTAGCCCCCCCCCCATTTGAGTATCCAATGTCCAAGTTGCCCATCTCCGTCCACTCTATGTGTGGAGGAGGTGGCAATGTTTCTTGCTGTAAGGATTTGTTCCTTCTTTTGAGTTGGTGCTCCATAGGTATAGGTCAAGTTCATCAGATTGTATCAGCTCACTCTTTTTTTTTTTCCCCTCTTCTTTCTTCTCTTGGTTGAGCTCCGATCATCCAGTCATCCGGTCTAGGTCACATGGGTATCATCTGCAAGTGTAGGTGCTCCTGTGCACATGCCCTTTCTTCCTGTCAGCCGGTAGTTCCACTCTCCTCTCGAGTCCTCCGTCGCCACGCCACTGATGCTGGCCCCAAGAGTCCCCAGGTCTCCACACACTGCTTGACAACCAGGTCCCCAACTGGGTCCACAGAAGTCCACTGAACATTGTAGGGCTTAGCTTGCAGCTTCATTGCTGCTTTTACCCCACTTCCCCCCATCGGTGATGTGTGTGGTCACCAATCACAGCGTGCATTTCTGTTGAGTCTTAGTCTTGGAAGGGGGTTTGCGTTGAGAGGACCTGGCCACTTGCCTTGATGTTTCCTAGGGAAGTGATTTGTTTGTTCGTGTAGTAACAGTCCATCTGCCTCCATTTTTCCTGCAGGTCTTTCTTTCAAGAGGTATCTTTTATTCTTCTAGCTGCTCCAGGCTGGTTTGCTCGTCCTTTCAAGTGGAGATTTCTCATCTCTAGAGATCTGGATGTGGTTCCAGTTTCTATCTATAGTTTTATGTATTGCAAAGGCTCTGCAGGAAGCCTCATTCACTGGGTACTCTGTAGCCCCATTTTAGGTATTCCAATCAGTCTTAGGCAGAAGACAGACTTATAAGCCTTCTAGTGTGATGTTTCTGACTATTCCTTTCTCTCCCTCTCCAGTGTCTACTCTATATTATAATGCAAGGGAAACCAAGATTAAAACAAACAA
>NW_006408562.1:4260999-4263208 GCF_000296735.1 Chrysochloris asiatica | reverse complement strand
GTTGAGCTCTGATCATCCAGTCATTGAAGCCAGGTCAAGTGGGTATTATCTGCAAGTGTGGGTGTTCTTGTGCATTTGCCCTCTCTTCTTATCAGCTGGATGCTTCACTCTCCAAGTCATTCTTGAGTTTAAGTTCAGTAAGTCACCTTACTTCCTATAGAAATGTAATGCTTCTTTAAGTGTGTCACTTCCCCTATTACTTGAGGCTGCAATTCAGGCCATGATCCCTAGGTTCTCTGATGTGAGACCTTATTTATGGGGATTTACTCCCTGTACTGTTAAAGGTTTTCATGTGGCCTCTTGTTATGGGTGCAGTAATTCTGGTTGTTCATTAATTAATCTGTCTGCAAAGTCATTTGAACTGCAAGGTCAGTGGTTCAGGTTCACCAGCTTACTACTCCTTGGAAACGCTATGCAAGGTTGCTGTGGGTTGGAACCAAATTGATGACACTTAACAACAAACAACAACAATTAAAACTATAAACATTAAATATTTCACTGAACGTAATTATTATGTTTACAAAATACAACAATAGGAAAAAATCAGACAATATTTATAGAAGGGAAAAAAAAAGATTCAGAAGAAGGAAAAAAGATATGGGAAAATTTGTTTAATATAAATTTCTATATCAACAGAGAATACAAAAGAATATAGGCCATCTTCAAAGCTACTTAATTATTCCCAAAACTCACTTTACTGTTCTAGTCACATTGTTAAACATTGTCCCTACACAAGAAGTCCAAATTCTCAGTATAATAGTATCCTTCCACTCTATTAGTAGATACAGTGTATTGAAGGCATCTTTATCTTCCTCTTCTTCTTCAGCAAAATTTCTAATCCACTTTGTGTACACTCTTCACTTGACATTATTTAAAACAACATTAAATTAAATGGAATAGCTGATGCATTTAGTATGCACTTACTACTGTATGCATTAACTTTTGTAGGAACTTTTACTGCCTATAAACCATTCTTAGATGCATATGTTTTTTTTTTTTCCAGTACAGTAGAAGGAATAAGCTCCTGAAAAGAAATGATGTAGTGATTTCATTTTGGTCTTTTCCATCAAATAATTACCCATGTGGAACTTAGACCTTGACAAAATGAACAATAAAAAACTAACTTGCTTAATTCACCTGAATAGGTAACATCATTACAGAACAGATGTTTCTTGTCTGTGTGAAGTAGCCCACTTACCAGCTTAAGTGCATCTATGAAAACAACATGCTCAGTAAATGATCTCTGACTAAAACCAATAATCTTTAAAACGTCTCCAACTCTTGTTTCATTAGCTTGTTGCAACCGTTGATTCTTGTGCTTATAATTGGAATTCAGCACAGGGAATACCAATCGCCACTTTCAGACAGAAATGGGATCTTTGTCCTTCAACTTTTTCACTGCCCTGATGGTTCACATTAGATAACAAAGTTGAACTTCTCTATGCCTTAATTTGTAAGATGAAAATATTCTCCCTTGCTATTTGCTTTATAAGCTATGATAACTAAATTAAAGTTTTCTATTTGTACTCCTGCCCCTATAAAGACTTTAAGCCTTAGAACCCCTATACAGGGTTGCTATGAGTTAGAACCAACTGGACAGTATGCATCTCCAGACCAGTATTGGAATTTTTATATTTTCTGTATTGTCATCTTTTGTTACATCTAAATGAATAATTTTAAGAACCATTTTAAATGACAAATGAAATTATTGGAACTCCATAAAGATGCTATATGTTGCTGTACTTATAGTGCTATTATGCAAAACAGCAGGTAGCACTGCCAGGTCCTATACCGTCCTCAAGGTTATTGTTAGTTGGGAGCCCATTGCTGCTGACACTTTGTCAGTCTAACTCATTGGGGGAGTTCTTCCTTTTTGCTGACCCTTCATTTTATCAAGCATGATGTCTTTCCCCAGGCACTGGTCCCTCCTGATAGTATGTTGCCAGGCACTGGTCCCTCCTGAGTTCTAAGGCACATTCTGGCTGTATTTCTTTCAACACAGATTTGTTTGTTCCTCTGGCAGACCATGGCACTTACAATATTCTTTACCAACATGCCACTTCAAATGCATAGACACTTCTACTGTCTTCCTTATTCATCATCTAACTTTCAGTTGCATATGAGGTGATTGAAAATACCATGACTTGGACAATCACATGTTAGTCTTCAAAATAATATGTTTGCTCTTTAACACTTCAAAGAGATGGTT
>NW_006408562.1:4260257-4260899 GCF_000296735.1 Chrysochloris asiatica | reverse complement strand
ATTCCTTTCTCTCCCTCTCCAGTGTCTACTCTATATTATAATGCAAGGGAAACCAAGATTAAAACAAACAAACAAACAAAAAAACAGTCAAGCATTTTAACATAATCCCCCCACCCCAGTCCAACCATGACTCAATCCCTGTGTCTCAGAGCCCTGCAGTTCCAAGACTGTGCATGTATCGTCCTTTATCTCTCTTCCATTAAGCCCTTTCAAATATGCCCAATTGTTCTCCCATCTGCTCCGTTTCTCCACTTCCCTCTCCCTCACTGTATATTGCCCCCTACCCCAGCACCCAAGCTCTGTGTCTCAGAGCCCTGCAGTTCCAAGACTGTGCATGTGTCGTCCTTTATCTCTCTCCCATTAAGCCCTTTCAAATATGCCCAATTGTTCTCCCATCTGCCCCGTTTCTCCACTTCCCTCTCCCTCACTGTATATTGCCCCCTACCCCAGCACCCAAGCTCTCCTATGTCCAATCCCCTCCCTGCGCTCCACCCTCCCCCTTCACCCCACCCATCACCAACTTCCCAACAACCAACAAAGACTCCCCCTACCACCTTTTAGTATAATTTCTTTTTCCTAGTCTTTTACAGTAGTGGTCCTATGCAGTATTTCTCTTTTTGTGACTGACTAATTTCACTCAGC
>NW_006408562.1:4257674-4259151 GCF_000296735.1 Chrysochloris asiatica | reverse complement strand
CATAGATGAGTGAGGGCTTCCAGTGTGATTTCTCTTCGTATTCAGTCAATTCCAGGAGTCTTGTTTTTCACTAATGCCTTCAGTGACATTTGAACTTTTTCTTTCTTCTTTCAGTATCATAGGTTCTTGATACTATGCAATCTCTTGAAATGGTTGAAAAAGGACCATTTTTTGTTGTTGTTACAGTGGCTTTGTTTACTCTTTCCATCTTATTTTAATATTTTCTACACCATTCAATATTTTGTCCATTGTTATTCTCTTAATTGCTTTCAAATCTATACTGATTTATAGTGATTCTGTATAGGGTTTTCAAGGAGTGACTGGGGGGTTTAGAAGTCCAAACCTACAATCAGAAGTCTAGTGCTTATCCTACAGTGATAAACACACCAAGACTCCATGGAGTTTTCAAAGGAGTTCACTGAAGAATCCTTCAATATTCAACTCAAGGCTTGACATATTTCTTAATTTCTATCAGTTTAAGAGATGCTGAGCATGATCCTCCCTTTTAGTTTTCTAACTCCAGGATTTTGCACATTTCTTTATAATAGTTGATTTTGTCTTCTCAAGCTGCCCTTTAACTTTTTCTGTTTAGGTCTTTTATTTCCTCATTTCTTGCATTTACTTTAGCCTATGTATGCTCAAGAGCAAGTTTTAGAGTCTCTTTTGATATCTATTTTAGTCTTTTCTTTCTTTCCTGTCTTTTTAATGACCTTTTGCTTTTCTTTTTGTATGATGTTCTTGATGCTATCCCACAACTCTTCTGGTCTTCGGTCATTATTGTCTTGTCTAATGCATCAAATTGGTTCTTGAGATGATCTCTAAATTCAGGTGGGATCTATTCAAGATAATAATTTAGCTTTCATGGACTTGATTTCATTTGTTGTTGTTAAGTGCCACCGAGTCAGTTCTGACTTGTAGTAACTCTGTACAGGGTTTCCAAGGAGCAGCTGGTGAGTTTGAACCACATATCTTGTGGTTCAAACAACTTTGCAATACAGCTCATTCAACTTACTCATTTGCATAGTCTGTTCCTAACTTTGTTTTGGTTTAAGATATTGAGTTTCTCCACTTTCTCTTCCCACAAATGTAGTCAATTTGATTCTTATATATTCCATCTGGTGAGGTCCATGTGTATAGTCACCTCATATAGTGTTTAAAAGGTGGTTCAATAAATAAGTCATTGGTCTTGCAGTATTCTATCGTGATATCAAGTATCATTTCTATTATCAAAGGCATATTTTAGAACTACTGACACTTTCTCTTTGTTTCCTACTTTTTCATTCAAATCATTAGTAATTATCAGTGAATTTGGATTGTATGTTTTATCAATTACAGGCTGAAAAATTTAGCAGAATTTATGGCTGCTGCATAAATTGAATAATAGTGTTAAATAATGCTGGTATTAACTGATCTCCCTTTTATTCCTCTCTCTATATATCTATATATCTCTCTCTATATACATATATTACCTCACAGA
>NW_006408562.1:4243151-4256964 GCF_000296735.1 Chrysochloris asiatica | reverse complement strand
AGAAAGCTTTACTAACCAAAAGTATCAATATGTGAGGCTATTTTTTCTTAACATACCTTCCATGTTATGCGCTTCCAGGTCTATGCACTTCCTAAGGAGGTGTTCCCATCTCTCCATATCTTTCCAAAAGAATTTTACCCCTCACTCTTGACAGCACTCAACAACAACAGTATACACCGAATTAACAGGGCAGTTTTGGAATCTTCAAGGGACTCAATTCATGTTCCTTTTAAATGAGTTTGGAAACAAAAAGAAGTCTGAAAGGACAAGGTCAGGTGGTAAGGTAGATGAGGTAAAATTTCCCATGTAAGTTCTCATTAAATAGCCCGGGTTATCCTGCAAGAATTAGCAACTGCATTGTCCTGTTGGAAAATAAATTTCTCATTGCAACTTTTCTGGTCTTTTTCTCACCAATATAGTTTTCCACTTTCTTACATGTCACTCTAATATGCTCCTCTGACCAAAATTTGTGTCCTTCAAGAAGATCTACCAAGATAAGCCCTTTGCAATCTCAAAGAACAGTCTTCATAACTTTGTGAGCTGATCACTCTACCTTGAATTTAACTGGCTTGGCAGAGCCCCTCAGAAGCTTTGGTTTTGCTTGGATGTTTTAGCTTGCTTATAAGGCACTTAATGAGAATAAGTGAGCATGGTGTTTTTTTAGGATATGCACAGGACTGCATCCACAAGGTCAATAGTTCGATGTCATCAGCCACTCAGTGGGAGAAAGAAAGAAAACATTCTACTTCTGCAAAATTTAGAGCCTCAGAAACCCTATACAGGGTCCTTATGAGTCAGTACCAACTTGACAGCACTTAACAACAATGAGAATAAGACAAGTGTGACTCTATAGGATAAGTACTGGACTGTGAATCACAAGGTTGATGGTTTGAGCCCACCAGTCCTCTGCAGGAGGAAGATGAGACTTTCTGCTTCCTCAAAGATTCACAGCCTTGGAAATACCACACAGAATAGTTATAAGTTGAAGCTGACTCACATACCAGCATGTACCAACAACAACATAGTTAAGAGAAGTTGTCTGCAGCAATCCACTGACCACAGAGACATTTTAAAACATGCTTTGTTTGTAATAAACCTGTTTGTGTATGAGCTGGTATCTTAGTAGCATCACATTTTTACTTGCCCTCATATAATACCTGTGTTTTATATAGAGAGACTTCAAAAATTACATTATCTTTTAGTTGAATTTCCCCCTGAACTTTTTGAAATATTTTATTGGGTCTTTACCTTACATTACATGAATAAATTACTAAATGTTCTTATTCTAATAATATCACATAAATATTAAATTTGAACTTAATATAAAACTGCTACTCACTAAATATATATGTTGTTGATCTAGATTTGTAAATTTATGTTAATGTTTATCAAAAAAGTAGAGCTCAGAAGCATGCTTTCCTAAAGTACATATAAACATATAGCATATTCTTAAACCTAAAACCAGTAAGATTTAGATTCACCATTCTTCTAATTTAACACATGCTTTGATCCAGGTGGCTGAAAATCTACAGTTAGCGATTTATGTTTATCTCCCAATGGATTATTAATACGTACATGGCATATTTTTTGGACTCTAAAGCTCTGGTAGTGTAGTGGTTACGAATCGGGCTGTGAACCTTAATGTCAGCGGTTCGAAACTACCAGCTGCTCCGTGGGAGAAAGATGAGGCTTTCTGCTCCCGTAAAGATTTACACCCTCGGAAACCCTGTTCAGGGTCGCTATGGGTCGGAACCGACTCGACGGCACTTAACAACAACAACAAAGCACCTAACGAACTATTTCATTTCATAATGGAATTAACACAAGGCTCACTTCCTAGCACTTGGGATATTACTCTTATATTTGCTATCTCAAGGAGCTTTTTTCCCTAGCTTTTATTGTTTGAGTAGAATCCTTAATTCCCCACTTGAAACTCACAATTAACCAGTTTCTGAATTCAGAAATTATGTTATTCCAAAATATCTATCCTTTATGTCTATTAAAGTACTCAAAACCATTCAAATACTGTGGAACAGCAAAATTACAGTATTTATTTAATATCAGCTCCCTTGAGAATAAAGAACTCTGGTTGTGCAGTAGTTACAAGTTGGGCTGTTAACCTCATGATCAGCAGTTTGAAACTACCAGCTGTTCCATTGGAGAAAGATGAGACTTTCTGCTCCCATAAAGATTTACAGCCTCGGAAAGCCTACGCAGGGTTGCTGTGTGCTGCAACTGACTCCATGGCACACCACCACCACCCTTGAAAAAAATCAGTGTCTTTAGACAATACCACATATATGTCACGTCTGTATTGTATAAATGGAAAAAGGTCATTGAGAAATAGATTCTATCAACTAAAGAAGACACTTGCTTTCTAAAGCTTCCTTTCTTATTGGTCTACTAAAAATGAACAGCTGTGCCAATCAACCAAATTTTTATTTTTGGAAGTTTTTGTTGTTATTTTGCCCTCAGCAAAGAGACTCAAAAGTACCTTAGGACTTGCCTGGGAATACAATTCAATGAAGAGAGGAAAGTTAAAAGTAAATATCTGACCTAAATTTTTGCTTGCTTTGTTTACTTAAGTATCCTTAAGTACCTAGCCCATAGAAAGTGCTCACTAAATATGTGAATAATAAAAATACAAAGGATTAGGAAGAAATGGCTTTAAATACTAGTATCAAATTTTTGTTGTTAAGTGATATTGAGTTGGTTCTGACCCATAGCGACCCTGTATAGGGTTTTCTATGAGTGACTGTTGATCTTGAACTGCCAACCTTGCTTTGTAGTCTGGCACATTAATAACCCACAGCGCCACATGAGGACTCCCTATACATTCCCCAATACCCTTTCCAATGGCAACCTTTCAGCTCTGCTGTGATTTATTAATATTTCTCATCTCTAATTCTAATGCTTTTTGAGTCCTATCAAAAGACAAGACCACCATTCAATATCAGACATTAAAAAAAAAAAATAGGACATTACCACTCCTAAACAAAGGTTAGATGTATTTACCAAGCAGAATCTTTTTGAGCAAACCAATATTCTGATTTTATGCAGTTTTAGGAAGTATCCTTTTCCTAAAATTTTATCTACTTTCAGAAGGAAGTGAACTCGGTTGGACATTATTTGTGAATGCAGATTCAATGAAGTGAATTGGTTGTTGATTGTCCAATTAATGCAAAAAGTTGCATGATTCTTGAAGGTTATCTCAAGTTGACTGACGGAACTAGTAGCTGCTTGTTCATAGAGTGGGACAAGGACTTTAGTCAAAGAGCAGCCACACTGTTTCTGTTTTAAGATGCAGTGCAGGGGTGCTCCACTTTCATTCTACCAAGAATCCGAAAGTGAGCTGGATCATTATATGTGTAAATAAAATAGATACATCATCTACACTCAAAACCTTGATCATCCAGTAGGAGATGCAGAAAATAAGCAAGTAAACAAATACATTTATCATTTAATTGTGTTCATCTTTTGGATGAAATATTAGCAGAATACATGAGAAAGAATAAGAATGATGGAAGAAGGAATTTGCATATTGGCTGAAGAAATACTTCTGAGTCTTTAAGGGTGAAAGCAGGTCCACCATACAGAGGATGTAGAAAGAAAATTCCAGGGATAATATTGCATGTGAAAATCCTAAGGTGATAAAGTGGTCTGAGTGTTTACAAGAGGTGAGGAAGTTTGATCAAAGAGGATGAGAATGAGGAAGTCACAGAAAGATGGCTGTTCAGGATTTGGTGATTTGAGTAGTGAGAAAGAAGGAGAAAAGAAAGGAAACGAGTGTCCTGGTTTACCACTTAGAATGGATTTCCATTCTGTTTTTGGTGTACAGGGTCTTGGGAGGGCCATTTTGAAAATCCTGGAGATACTATATTTTGAAATATAAGATGGTCAAATGCAGTTATCAAAGAGAAAGTTAAACCTGGGATCCAGCTATCAGAAGAGTGGGTTATATTAGAGATGACCTGACAGTATTACAGATATTACTATGACAGTAATAATTTGTTTGCTCAAATCGAGCCCTGGTATGGTGTTGTAGGATAAGCACTGAATTGCTAACTGAAAGGTCAGTGGTTCAAATCCACTGGCCACAACTTAGGAACCCTTTTAAGGGTCATTATGAGTTGGAATTGACTTGCTGGTGCTTAACCATAACATCAAATGAACATTGCCTGGCCATGTTTAACATGATCTATCATTAGTGTGAATTTACACTTGTCATTAGTCAATTCTAATCAAATACATCAAAACATCATTTTAATAGCCTGAGTTATTTCAAGGATGGTGGTAGTGATTTTGTGCTGTTGAGTAGATTCTGACTTATAATACTCTGTATAGGTTTCCGAGACTATACATCTTTGTAGTAGCAAAAAGTTTCATCTTTCTCCCGAGAAGCAACTGGTTGATTTGAACTGCTGACCTTGTGGTTAACAGTCCAACTCGAAACCCACTACATTTTCAGGGCTCCTTATTTTAATGATAGTTTATCAATTTTATTTTTTAAGTCAGAGTATGAGGAACCAACAAGGACTGAGTTCAAATAAATGAATTTAGACCATAAAATTAAGTCCATACTGTTTACATTTAAAAAAACAAACATTTAAACTTTGAGTGAAATATGGAGTTCTATATGACTACAATCGTCTCCACATAATAACAGTTACTCAACTTCTTCCAAGTGTTTTTTATTGCCATTCCACCCTTCTTCCCATTCCTTCTCAGCTTTGTTCTTATGTAAAGTTTGCCCTTTAGGTCTGGCATTGTTGACCTTTTCATGCTGAGCAACCTTACTAGTATTGTTATCTTTCCCATATACCTATCTACAGCTTAGCAGATAATTGGGCCAAGAGGTGAATGCTATTCCAGACCTGAAAGTTGGCTGAGGGCCCTAGTCTTCTGTTCCTTCATTCTTCCTCTGACCAGTAAGCCTGGTATTCTTTTCCTTTTTAAATTTTGAGTTTTGTTCTACATGTTCTATCAGTATATCCAGGACTTTCTGATGTGATCCTTTGAGTAACCAGCTATAGCAGCTGTAGTGGTAACCAGGCAGCATATATTTCTTCTGGTCTCAGTGTCATGGTGGCAGATGTTCACATGTTCCATTGGTCCATGGGACTAGTTGATTCCAACATCTTTAATTTTCATCACTTTTCTTTTTTATTCACATGGGGAGACTGATGCTTGTGCCTTACCTGCTCATGAGCTTTTAAGATGCCAGTGGCTACTCACCAAAGCAGGATATAAAACATTGTCTTTCTTTGTAGAGTATGTTAGCCCAACTGACCATGATGTCCCCAGAGAGAATGGTTCTGAGTTCCCAGGCCCAGCAACTCATTGCCTAAGATTCTAACATTTACTCTTAAAATATATTTAAGTCAAATAAAGGTAAAGTCACGTTTACCTTGATTAATTTTCTAAAACAGAGTGCATTCATGTAACCAACTATAGAGCAAAGCATTACAAGCCATCAACGTGTTTCCCCTTCTAGTTGCCACTCCATGCCAAAGATAACTACTAACATGACATCTAAGAGCACAAAGTAGGTCTGTTACAAAGCATTTATGCTTGCTATGTCCTATTGTGGAGTCTTGTTGTGGTACTGTGGTTTACTGTGCCAGATTGCAAAACCATTTGAACTACAGGGTCGGCAGTTCAAGTTCACCACCTGTTCCTCAGAAACCTTATACCGGGTAACTATGGGTTGGAACTGAATCAATGGCACTTAACAACACCAACACCAACATGTGCTGGTGTGGCTGCAGGTTAAGTACCAGACTTCAAGGCTCGTACTTAAACCATAAGGTCTGTGGCTCAAACTCACCAGTCACTCCTCAGAAACCCTATATGGGGTCATTATGAGTCAGAACTGATTCAATAACATTTAACAATAACATATACTTATAAAAGCAAACTTTTTCAGCATAAACATAAGCATTGACTGTAAGAAAATTCCTAACAAGATTAGTGAGTAAAATAAATACTGCTCTTCTAAATCAATTTGGTTGTAATTTTCATCTGTGGAAAGATTACTAAAGTCTGCCTCCAAATGTTAGCAATTGATTAAAAATAAAACCTCAAACTTGTGACTGTCCTGTCATATAAAATACAGTGTTAAATTTTGGGGGTAACTCCATAGGCTAAGGACTAGAATGCTAACCACAAGGTTGGCAGATCAAAAAATCCACCAGCCATTACTTGGAAACCCTATACAGGGTCACTAAAAATCAGAGCTGACTCGATGGCACTTAACAACAGAAACATTATAGCAATAGTCATCTATACCATTCTAGTAACTTTAAAATAATAATAATAAAAAAAATAACAATACACGGGCTTTATTGTGTACATTTTTCCCAATTAGGAAATATAAATTAACTAATTCTCCTTCGGAAATTTCAAGTTCAAATGAAGTTAGCATTACATTTTTGATGATAAGATATACTTAGGATGTTCATTGATTGGACTTGGCCTTATGTAACTTAAAGAACATTTGGTGGTTGGGAAAATATATTTATCATCTGAGTTTCTGAAATAGTTTGTTACAGTCTCTGCTTCTATAAGTTATGTGGACCCTCTAATGATACATCTCTTTAAACCACTGCTTATTCCTCTATAAATGGGATACTCACACCTGATTTGGAGGGTTTGAAAGTATTGAATGGGATAGTGCATTGTCCAGCACAATGTAAATGTTTTAAAATGATGTTATTAAAACCATATATATTTTGTATTATATGACACACATTTTTCATTAAGGGTAAGGGCAAACCGGAGGCTAAATGGACATTATTAGCACTGGCTTTGCAGTGCATTTACCAGTTGTCTAACTGGCTCATGGTGACACCATGAATGTCAGAATAGAACTGTCACACAGATAGGGTTCTCAATGGCTTACGTCTTTCTCTGAGTAGACTCAACCTTAACTGTTGCACCACTCAAGAAATTTTACCAGTGACAACTGTCTAATTCAGTTTGGTCTGATTTGAGCCACCTAACAATCCTAAACACACATACACAAGCACACACACACATAAACGAACACAAGTATGCATACTCACACACACAAAAAAACACCTTTATAATATATCTGGAATATCTAAATTCCTCCTTATCTGGCTATAACAGGCAGCCTGGATTGAAATATATGAAGGGACACATTTGTAGTGGGGTGTATGCAGTCATATGTTAGAGAAATTGAATTCTAATGAAGTGTGGCCCCATGAGTTCAGTCACCCCTAAGACGAATACTCCTGCTCAAATTCCGAGGAGATACTAAAATGGAAACCATCATGGTTTGTGCTGGTTTCTTATTAGCACAAATCTTGTGGTATCTAATTCCTACCTCTTCTGAATTTAAGTTTATAAATTTTGCAGTGACATTGATTTTCCTGTCACTGACTGAAACAAAATTGCAAAAATTTTATGTTTATATTTTTCCATTAGTGAACCTGAAGAACATCTATTTAAAGTTCATTCAAATATTCTGAGTAGCCATTATGATTACAAATAGTCATTATTATTTTAAGTTTCACTAGCTTAATATTCACAACTGGAGCTAATGAAATCATAACACATTAATGTGAAATATGACCACAGTTTTTGAACAGTATTACTCAATATATCTTGGGAAATGATCAAGTAGACATTATGAACTGTTTTAAAACAGGTCTTCATCAATCTTGGCCTTTGGATAACTTGGACATTGTGAGGACATTTCTCATCAATATTCTGGACTTGCCAATTTGTAAGATTAGTAAGAAATTTCCATCTGCTGTATTTGCTCCATCTAAGTAAAAAAAAAAAAAAAAAATTAAATATCAGTGTCCTGAATTATTTTTCCCAGGTTGATATAAACTTCTGAACATAGAAAATATCAGTCATAAAGAAAACCTGTCTGAAATCATTAAAAACAAGTAAGAAAATAGAAGAGAAAGTTCCAGAGAAATGTTAAGAATCACCAAACTTAAGGTGCTTTTTCTAGCCTAAAACTAATGGTTTCTGTAACATAAGTTCTTTGAAGAAAATTAATACTACTATTACGAATAAGAGCATTTACTGATAAACATATCAAAAACTAACATGCCATGTTTTATATAATCAAATGGATATGATACAAATAAAACATGGAATTTTCAGAATTATTTTCATTTGTGGCCGATGAAAGAAAAGATTCATATTTTAAAGGGAATATAATATTTCAGCTAACTTCATGAAGGCAGAATAATATAGAGGCTAAAAGAAATGCCCCAAGAACTTAACTGCCTCTGTTTAACTCTTGTTATTGCTACGTGCCATGGAGTAGGTTCCAACTTATGGCGACCCCGTATGGGGTTTCTGAGGAGCAGCTGGTGAATTTGAGCTGCTGACCTTGCAGTTCAAGCTGACCTTGAGGTCGAGTGCTTTTCCCATGGTGCCATAAAAATGAGAAATCCTCATGCTGTCATGATAGAATTGTTAGAAACATTAAATTACTTAATATTTATAAAGGTTCTGAAATTGTTGAAAAAAGTAAACACCTTTGTTTCGAGCAAAGCCTTTTCCCTTATTCTGTACAATGTATTTGCTCCAGTTTATTCGGTTATTGTTATTGCCAGCTATATCATACAAATGAGAGGTTTGATAGTGAAAAGTACAATAATTAAAACTATACGGGTTACTTTGATGACGTCAATTATAACTTATGCTAGTATATATGATTTATATGGTTTTTGTCCTAATTTTGCTTGCTTTAAAATATGTTGAGGCATATGATGCATCATTTTCTAATTCATTTTCCAAAAGGGAACATCTTTAGAAGTGAAAGGGGGGATTGTTAACCGAATTTCACTGGTATAACTGGTTTACATAGGAATCTTTATAATCATTTTGCTCGTTGTGCTATTTTACTGGTTTCTGGTTGTATTCTCATTTGTGGTAGGGAAGAATACATGTAAATTAATCTATAGAATATCTCTTACAGCAGATGGGATCAGGGGCTCAGTCATGGCCCCTTGGCATTTACCTCACTTTACGAAAGTCTACATTATGTTAAAAAGCTGCAACTCTGTTTACAAGTTTTTATTTTGCTTTCTTTTCTTTCTCCAAGAGCACACAGCCAGAGTGTAAGAGTGAATGTTCCTGATGCAAGCCACCACCAATGATGAATCAAGAGATATAGATACATAACAAGCCAACAGATGAGTGATGGGGTAAAATTTACATATAGTAAAATACTGTATTTTTAATGTCTGATTTTATGTGTTTTAAAAATACATGCAATTATGTAATCTAGCAAACATTTCATTACTTTTCATAGGACTCTCTAAGTGTTCCTTTACATTTGTAGAAGAGATGTTAAATTGTCTTTGAAACTTTCTTGAAAACAAAACAATCATGTATTAGTGCATCTGTTTCTGGAATTTAATTTCCATTGATTGATAAAGATAACCTTTCATTAATGACAGACCTGAATTTCCAATTAGTCTTAAATGGACATAATATAATATATATAGTTGGCAATTTATCTGTTTTTCTCTTCCTTTCTATCAATTTTTGCTTCATCCATTATAAAGCACCTTTATTTTGAAATGTCCTCTTCATACATTGCCCTTTGATCATTAGGTTGTATCCTTTTAGTTGCTGAAAAAAATTCCTTGTTCTGAAGTCTATTCTTTCTGAGATCAATAGAGTGACTCCAATAGTTTTTGGGTTAGTGTTTCCGTGGAAATACTTTTCCCATCTTTATACTTTTATTTGTGACTTTATTTTTAAAGGTATCTCAGTTAAACAGCATGTAGTGATTCTTTCTTTTTTAAATCAACCTGATAGATTCTATTTTTTAATTAGTATGTTTATATTGCTTTGTTGTTGTTGTTAAGTGCACTGGAGTTGGTTCTGACTCATAATGTATCATTATAGGCTTTTCAAATCTTTTGGGAAATGCAAAGCCTTTCTTTCTCCTGCAGACTGGCTAGTTCACAGTCCAGTGCCTGTCCTCTGGAGCCACCGTGCTCCAATGAGATCACTTTATTTAATATAAATGATGTTGGAGGAGAATAGTAAAAGTGCCATGGGCTGCCCACAGAACTAATAGATCCATTTTGGAAGAAGTGCAGCCAGAGTGCTCCTAAGAGGCCAAGATGGCCAAACTTTGTCTCTCATACTTTGGATATATTGTCAAGAGGGAGCAGTTTCTGGAGAAGGATATCATGTTTGGCAAGATGGAGGGTCAGAGAAAAAGAGGAAGACCCCCAATGAGATGGATTGGCCAAGTAGCAGCATCGATGGACTCAAGCGTGGCAACAGTAGTGAGGTTGGCCAAGGATCGGACATTGTTTCATTCTGCTGTGCATAAGGTTGCTGTGAGTCAGTGCCGACTTGATGGCACCTAACAACAACAACAACAAATGATTAATTACATTAATAAAACTTAACATCATGGTGGGCTTTTTTGATTTTTTAAAATCTTTTATTAACTATCTCTTCTCAGTTAATTTTTAGGGCCAGTTTTTATATTGAGTAACTGTTATACTATCATTTTATCTGAACCACTGACTTACTTGGTGTCCTTGTGTGGCACTGTGAATTAATGCACTGGACTGCAAGATCAGTTTGAACCCCAAGGGCGGAGGTTTAAAGTCTCCAGCTGTTCCTTGGAAACCCTATATAAGGTCACTATGAGTCAGAACTGACTAAATGACATTTAACAACAACAATTGGCTTATTTGGACACCTGGTGTGGCACTATAGGATAAACAATGGACTGCAAACCACAAGGACAGCGGTTCAAGCCCAGCAGCTGCTCCCTGGAAACTTTATACATGGTCACTTTGAATCAGAACGGATTCAACGATACTTAATAATAATAACTGGCTTATTGGGAGTGTGGCGCTGCCAGTTAATGTGGTAAACTGCAGTGTTTAGGCCGTTAAGGCCAGCAGTTACAACTCACCAGCTGCTTTTTGGAAACCCTGTACAGGGTTCCTATGAGTCAAATCCTGACTTGATGGCACTTAGCAACAACAATTGGGAGTGTAGGGCTCTAGAGGAAAAGCACTGGACCATGAACCACATAGCGCAGTGGTTAAGAATCCGGTTGCTAACCTCAAGGTAGGCTGTTGAAACTACCAGCTGTTCCGCGGGAGAAAGATGAGGCGTTCTGATCCCGTAAAGATTTGCAGCTTCGGAAACCCTGTGCAGGGTCTCTATGAGTCAGAACCAACTCCACAGTACTTAACAACATGAACCACAAGGTCAACAGTTTGAGCCCACCAGCTTATTTATGGGACAAAGATGAGACTTTCTGTTCCTGCAAAGATTTAGAGCCTCTGACATCCTATACAGGGTCACTGTGATTTGGAACCGAGGTGATGTCACTTATTATTTACACATTTTAAATTGTTACATAGCATGTATAATACACATTTTAAATAGTTATAATAAGCCTTCAAGTAGTGTAAGAACCTTACTACAATGTGGTCTCAACTTTTCAACCTCTTTGTGCTATTTTGTTATATGACTTTACTTCTATTTATGCTAGGAACAAAATGCTACTAGTATTTTGCTGAAAACAGTCATAAATTATAATAATTTTTATACTTGACTCTTTTTGTACATTTGCAGAAAAATTGTGCAAAAAGTAGAAAGTTCCTATATATCTTCTATCCTTCCTGTGTACTGTTTCTCCAATTACCAACATCTTACATTTGTATTGCCCATGTGTTATAATTAATTAACCAATATGCTTACATCATTATTAATTAAAGCTCATAGTTTATATTAGAGTTTACTCTTTGTGTTTTACAGACTTATGTATTATAAAATGCATTTCATGTGTCTACCGTTCCAGAATAAGACAGAATAATTTAACTGCCCTAAAAATGCACTATGCTCCACTTTTCTGCACTACACAGAGAGAGGTTCATATGACATAATCCAGGGTTCTAATTGTAACTTAAAGGAGAAATTTCACAATGCCTGGAAATTGTGAGATCTTGCAGATGAGGGAGGAGAATGTCCTCAAATTTCTAGCAGCCTCAGTCCTGACTTCCATGTAGTATTGTTATTGTTGTTAGGTGCAATCCAGTTTGTACCTACTCATAGTGACCCTATGCACAGCAGAATGAAACATTGCCCGATCCTGGACAGACCTAACTACTGTTGCCTCACCTCAGTCATCGATACTGCCACTTGATCAGTCTATCTCGTTGGGGGTCTTTCTCTTTTTCTCTGACCCTCCACCTTACCAAACATGATATCTTTCTCCAATGTCTGGTCCCTCTTGACAATATGTCCAAAGTATAAGAGACAAAGTTTGGCCATCTTGGCCTCCAAGGAGCACTCTGGCTGCACTTCTTCAATAATGGATCTCTTGGTCCATGTGGTATGTTGTTATGTACTGTGGAGTTGGTTCCGACTCATAGCCACCCTGTACAGGGTTTCCGAGGCTGTAAATCTTTATGGAAGCAGAAAGCCTCATCTTTCTCTCACGGAAAGTTTGTAGTTTCAAATTGCCGACCTTGAGGTTAGCAACCCAATTCGTAACCACTACGCTTCCAGTGCATGTCAAAAAGGAAAAGTGAAGACAGCTACATCATAAAACTGGAAAGGACTTGCAGAAGCTTCTGTGGGCAGTTCATGCTATTGTTGCCATTGAACACTCAAGTGATGTCAGTAACATTTCCTCCAGGAATATCAGCCTGTGGATTGGAATGAAGTTTGCTGGTGAATCTACTGCTATTGCTCGGCTCTTCACTCCTGGAACCTTCACGAATCACATCCAGCTTTCCTTCTGAGAGCCATGCCTTCTTGTGGTTACTGATCCTAGGGGTGACCACCAGTGTCTCACAGATATGTCATATGTATATCTGCCTATCATTCACACTGTTTTGAGGATGTTGTCATTCCACACAACAACAAGGGAGCTTACTCAGTGGGTCTGCTGTGGTGAACGTTGGCCTATGAAATTCTGTGCATGTGTAGCTCCATCTCCCATGAGCACCAGTGGAGGCCATGGCCACTCTGTACTTATACAGAGATTCTAAAGAAATTGAACAGGAAGAGCAGTAACTGCTGAAAATGCTGTGACCCAGGAGCAACCACAGGTTAAATTTGTGCCGCTAAACCCAAAGTTGCAGTCTAACTAGGCACAGAAGGCATGCAGGTGCCTTCTGTGCCTAGTTAAAAATCACCTAACAAAGACTGCAGCCCCCACTACATGGGTAGGAAAAACCACTGAGTGGTTTTAAGCTGTTCTTACACGTGCTCTCAGACAGAAAGCAGACATAATAATGATGGAAAATTAGCATCAGTTTCTATCAATAAATCAATGTTTTGTGCCTCACTTTTTCATCTGACCCCCAACCTCATGCAGTCCAGGCAAGGACTGTCTGCTTTCTGCAACCTGATCGTTTCCAGACTTCTGGAATCTTAGATTACAGAGCTTTTACAGATTGGGTTCTTTCATTTATCAACGGGAATTTAAGTTTCCACTATGTCTTTTCAAAGCTTAATAGCTCATTTATTTTTATTGTGAAATAATATTCCATTGCTCAAGTCTGTTTATATAATCAGCTATTGAAGAGCATCTTAATTGTCTCTACATTGTCTTGGAAATTATGATGAAATCTTCATTTGAAACATTTTCCAATGTCTTCACATCTTTGTTTGATTCCCAGTTTCTGCCTGGTACCATGTTCCTTCTGCCTGTGGAAATTCATTTAACGTTGTTTTCTTATACAGGTCTACTGGTAATGATTTCTTTTCACTTTTTGCCAGTATGTTCATTCTTAAATTTTAGCTTTTCATTGTGTATACATTGTTGTTGTTA
>NW_006408562.1:4240209-4241566 GCF_000296735.1 Chrysochloris asiatica | reverse complement strand
CTGGCCTTTTCCCTATTAAAAAGCAGTTCAGGGCTGGCACTTGTGCTGAGAGTATCTGTTCACATGCATGTCAGAAGAACCTACCTATGGTGGAGGTGGGGGGGTGTCCTCTCGCTGAGGTACCCCATCTAATCACCAGAATGGAGGTGTTTAATCACAAACAATGGGTGACCAATGAACTGATACCAAAATAAATAAATAAAATCAAAACAAAGCAAATCCGACCAAGTGCATTGTTCACCTTTGCTCCAAGGTTCCCATGGCATTATTCCATGGTGGGTCTGTTCCACTGCTTGGTCTTGCCATTTGATCTCATCAAAGTTATTGGCTCTGGGCTGTTGAGCCCAGCAGATTCAAAAGTTCACAATTTCTTACTTCTGCTCCAAGTTCCACTAGCTATAAACTTCAAACTTTAAAAATATTCCTACCTATGTGGTTCAGATTTGGAGCTCTTCCCTGAACCCACTTCACCTGGTATTTTGTGGTATTGTTTAAAAGGAACTTCACTGCACCTCTACCCTATCAGCCATCAAGCCCCACCCTTCCTGGTACTTTCAATATTCTCCTCCAGCACCATAACTCAAATTCACTAATTCTTCTATGATCTTCCTTATTCACTGTCGAAATTTGCTCTTCAACACTTTAAAGGGGTCTTGTGAAACAGATTTGCCTAATGCAATAATACATCATTTGATTTATTAGCTGCTGCTTCCATGAGTGTTGATGGTTAATTCAAGAAAAATGAAGTCTTTGATGATTTCAATATTTTCTCTATTGATAAGAATTTTGACTATTGGTCCAGTGGTAACAATTTTTGCTTTCTTTACATTGAGATGCAATCCATACTGAAAGCTATGGTATTTGAATTTCAACAGTAAGTATTTTAAGTCCTCTTCACTTTCAGCAAGCAAGGTTGTATCATCTGCATATTGCCGGTTGTTAATGAGTCTTCCTCCAAACCTGATGCCATGTTTTTCTTCATAGAACCCAGCTTCTTGGATTATTTGCTCATTATACAAGTTGAATAAGTATTGTGAAAGAATAGAACTCAGTTACACATTTCCCTAATGTCGGGGACTGGCCTCGACATAGGAGTTCGGTTCATGAGGAGGAGATACCTGACGGCACTAGAGATAGCAAAAGAATACACAGACAGACAGAAGAAGGGGGACAAGGAGGTACCCCAAAGCCAGGGTGGATGCATCACTGGTGGGCAGACTTGGGAGTACAGGCATCGTGGCCTCTGCAGGCAGCAACTCACTGCCCTGCAATCTTTACTGCATGCCCTCCAACCTGTAATGCACACCTGGGGAGGCCCGGGCCTCTGTTTTATTTAGGGGAGGAGCTTCACACCAAA
>NW_006408562.1:4225545-4240034 GCF_000296735.1 Chrysochloris asiatica | reverse complement strand
TTTTTGTCTGTAGAACAAAGAACTGTGCACTAGCTAAGATGTTTTTAGTTAATCCTTTGGAGGCAGGCTTGACCTTGCAACCTTCACAGTCTTCGGCTTTAGGAAAATATCACAGTTATCTGTGGATTATCAAGGGCTCCATGTATTAAATTAATAAATATAACTGAACACTAAGATGAAAAACAAATTGCTATTGACTAAATGAGTGGCCTCATTTGTTACACTCGGGTCTATAGGGCCTCGAACCTCTGACCAGGCCTACACGGTCTGCAACACCCTAATTCTAAGCCATTCAATGTTCCCATGTTCTGGGATCAAAAACTGCCTTTTGGTCAATGTACAGATTACTCATGAGCACAATTTAGTGTTCAGGAATACTCATACTTGCTATTTTATCCCTAGCTTGTCATGATACACACAATCAAAGGTCTTTTATTCATCAATAAAGTACAGGTAAGCATGTTTCTATTATTCTTTGCTTTCAACCAATATCCATTAGGCATCAGCAAAGATATACCTCATTTCTGCTGTGTCCAGCTTTGGCCACTTGCCATGTCCAGTGTGGACAAGTTCAAACTCAAGTAGGGGCAACAGGAGATTAGAAGGAAAAGAAAAACAACAGACACAAATGAATTAAATAAAGATGGGACTAGGTGGGATGCAGCTCCCTGATGGAGCAATTTTGACCCAGACTTAGGTCAGCAGGTTTCTTTTATACACAACTTAAGGGGAGGTAGTTGGGGCAGGGTTAACAGTGTATGAGCAACTTGTGCTGCATGTACATGTACTAAGTGGAACTTTATCAGAAAAAGTAACTTTTGGTTATCTAGCTGGAACATAGATTTGATCAGCTAGTTCATTGTGCAGATTGAGCTAAAGGTCATGGCTGTGTATGAGGAAAGACTTTGTAAGTTCCTTGTTCCCTGAGTCAGCCTTACAAGATACTCAGGGGGAAGCTTCAGGCCCTCAGCTCAGTCACTCCCAACATCTCCTTTTTTTTATTTCTTAGATGAAGGTGATGAGTGATCAATTGGAGCTGTAAGAGGACTTAATATGGTTGCACGCACCTTGGAGCATCTCTTCATCTATAGTTTTGCAGTTCCCCTATACTCGAGCCCCACATTGGGTGTTACCTACTGCATCCGGCTTTGGCCACTTGCCATGTCCAGTACAGACAAGTTCAAACTTGAGTAGAGGCAACAGGAGATAAAAGGAAAAGAAAAACACCAGATACAAGTGAATTAAGTAAAGTTGGGACCAGGTGGGACGTGCTTCCTGATGGAGAGACTGTAACTCAGGCTTAGCACAGCAGATTTATTTTATACACAACTCAAGGGGAGGTACTTTGGACAAGGTTAAAAGTGCAAGAACAACTTGTATGTGCATGCAGTAAGCGGAACTTTATTGGAAAAAGTAACTTTTGGTTAGCTAGCTGGAACATAGATTAGATCAGCTAGTTCATTGTGCAGACTGAGCTAAAGATCATGGATGTGTACAAAGAAAGACCTTGAAAGTTTCTTGTTCCCGAAGTCAGTCTTGCAACATACTCAGGGCGCATCTTCAGGCCCTAGGGTCAGTCACTCCCAACACATTCCACGTCCTCTTCTGAATCCAGCTTGAACTTCTGGAAGTTCTCTGTCAATGTATGGTTGCAGCTGTTTCTGAATTACCTTTGGTAAAACTTGAGTCGCATGGGATATCAAAGATCTTGTCCGATGATTTCTACATTCCATTGAGTCACCTCTCATTGAAATGCAGGAATAAAGCAAAAAGTCATTAAGAAGACAACAAAGAAGGAAAAAATCAAAATGGATGTAGAAGAGACTCTGAAAGCTTCACTTCAGTGATGCTAAAGCAAATGGAAGAAATGAGGAGATACAAGAGCTGAACAGAAAGTTTTAAAGGTCAGTTCCAGAAGACAAAATCAAATATTACAACAAAATGTACAAAGATCTGGAGTTAGAAAAACAAAAGGGAAGAACATACTCAGCATTTCTCATGCTAAGGGAACTGAAGAAAAAATTCAAGCCTTGACTTTCATTATTGAAGGATTATGTGGGCAAATTATTGAATGATGTAGAAAGCATAAGAAGAGGATGGAAGGAATACACAGAGTCACTGTACCAAAAGGAAATGGTCAATGTTCAAACATTTCAAGAGGTACCATATGATCAAGAGTCAATGATACTGAAGGAAGAAGTCCAAGGTGCATTGAAGGAATTGACAAAGAACAAGGCATTGGGAATTAATGGAATAAAAATTGAAGTCTTTCAGCAAAGTGAGGTGGTACTGGAGGCACTCACTCATCTATGCCAAGAAATTTGGAAGACAGCTACCTGGACAACTGGTTGGAAGATATCTGTATTTGTGCCTATTCCAAAGAGAGGTGACCCAAAAGAATGCAGAAATTGTCAGATAATATCTTTGATATCCCATCTGTATACATACATACACGTACATACAGCTTCATTGTTGTAAAGTACCCTCAATTAGATTTTGACTAATAGTGATCCTATATAGTGTTTTGGAGGGGCAGCTGGTGGGTTTGAATCACCAATTTTCCTGTTAGCTGTTCAGTGCTTATCATATAGAACCATGGGACTGTTAACAGTAGGTTGGCAATTCAAAACCACCAGACACTCCTCAGAAACTCTATATTGGGTCACTATGAGTCAGAACCCTCTCAGTGACACATAACAGCAATAACATTCCAGACTTTAGGCTCTCACTGTCCTGAACTGAGACTCATGTAACTCTTTGGAGAAGATACTTTCATTTTTCATTTGGAAAGAATGTGAATCTGTGGGGGCATAAGGTAAACTGAAGCAGGCAGGTTCAAATATGGCTCCCAATGATCTCCACCTCTTGGAGTAGTAGTCCATCTAAGCAATGGAGTATTAATGACTCCCTGGTGAAATGACCTCTCCTTTTGCACAATCTTATTTTTCTAATGATTAGAATACAGCAAAACAGTATTGGCTGCCAATCCCAAGATTAGATTACAAAGGACTATTAATTCTATATTGCTTGCTAGCACTTTCTTTCTGGATCTTTCATGTCCTTCTACCGATGGATCAAGCTAGAAAGCCTCAGCATTCTGGTGGTAGGCTTGGAAATTGCCCTCAGTTCTTTGCCATACTGGTGGATATGAACTGCTGACCTTGTGGTTAGTTGTTGTTGTTGTTATGTGCCGTGTGGTCGGTTCTGACTCATAGTGACCCTGTACAGGGTTTCTGAGGCTGTAAAACTTTATGGGAGCAGAAAGCCTCATCTTTCTCTTGTGGAATTGTTGGTAGTTTCAAATTGCTGACCTTGAGGTTAGCAGCACGACTTGTAACCACTACACTACCAGAGCTTCTTAGTAGTCTACTGCTTATCATACAGAAACACATCAGTAACCCAAAATCCAGATATCATCATGCAAATCACCTCTACATACTAGGAGGTTCATTGAAAACATAGAAGAGAATGCAAATGTCCATGTCTTCTATGTTATTCAGTTTGTTCATGATGCTTTGATGGGAAAGTACTCTTTCCACTTCATGGTATTGTGAGCTAATGCCCTGGACTGAAATATTGTTTGAACTGCAAGATCAGCAGTTCAAGCTCACCACCTGCTCCTTGGAAACCCTATACAAGGTCTCTGTGAGTTGGAGCTGACTCAAGACACTTAACAATATCATTAGTAGAAGGTGAATATTTTAGCTGTAGTTTTTTCACCTTATATCTTGATATATATTTTTTTAATTAAAAGATAAAAAGTCTGATTTTTCTGTTGATAATTTTTACCTAGGTGTTTTTTAATACTCTGATGTCATTTCCTAAATCTTGTCATATAAAATGAAACATCACTACAACCCATACTTCAATCACGGAGACACATAATATTGTCCTGATAGGACATCTTCCAGATATTTGGTGTACTCAATTGATTTTCTTAATAGTCAACTTGATTGCAGAATAGTTTAATTATGAAAGTAAGTATACATTGCAAACAAGCTAATGGATTTCTTGTTATGGGCATATTAACAATGCATTTAAAAATATATTCATAATTTATTATCACTTTTTAAATGAATTTGATTTTCTCTTATAAAATGCTGAGTAACTTATAGCATAGCTTTTCTAAGATGGAACTAGCACCAGAATTGTAACAATAACTTAAAAACTGCCTATAATATAATTTGAAAATGATGGAGATGAATGAAATCTTTTAATAAATTTTTCAGTATGATCTTGTGAAACATGGCTTTTTATGGAAAATCAAAGTTGGTCAAATGAATAGTAAATTTGTGCCAGTTCTTGAAGGATTTTCTTTTAAAGCTTCAATCTCTGAGTGAAATTGGTTATTTTAATTACCAATATGAATGGTCATACAGTCTTGAAAGGAAACTTATTTACTTCTAAAGATTTTCTTTAGTTAATATTTAGGAAAATGAACAAATCATATAGAGTAAGTAATAAGGGATGAATATGAGTACTTAAAGGAGCTCTGGTAGCATAGTGGTTACAAATCAGGCTGTGAGCCGCAAGGTCAGCAGTTCGAAACTACCATCTGTTTCATGGGAGAAAGATGAGGCATTCTGCTCCCATAAATATTTACAGCTTTGGAAACCCTGTACAGTGTCTCTATGAGTCAGAACCGACTCTATGGCACACAGCCCCACCATGAGTAGTTAATCTGTACTGTAAAATTTAACCTATTTTTCTATGAATTATATATTTTAAATGCTTTTATTGTGAATTGAGTGATAGTTTACAAGGCAAAATAATTGATTTTGCACTTAACCAATCACATTTTGTTTCCTTGCAATGATCATAATCTCTTCCATGCAATAGTATTTGTTTCTATTCCCTCTGTGTTTTTGTGTTTTTTTTTGGGGGGGGAGGTGTTGAGGTGTGTGGGGGGGATTACACAAAAACAGGTAAGAATATATCACATAAACAACCAAAGAGTACATTTTGCAAGCCAGCCTCCTGGCCACTAGCACACAGCCTTTCACTTTCCATGAGTCCAGAGTCCTCAGCTGTTCTCTCTCTCCATGCCCTCATCTCTGCTTCCATCTCTGATGTTGCTTCTTCTCTGGATAGGTTCCCACATTCCTCTCGTGCTCTTCCCTCTTGATGGTCCTTGAGTCCCATTAATTGTAATTTTAGAGTGAAATTTAAGACAACTAGGCCAGCTATCCCCTATCCCCTGAGTTTTTCCAGCCACAGAAACATGCAGATTTAAGTTAAACCTACAAAGTAATCCATGTACTATTCTATTGTAGCTCAATTTTGGAGTTCATATTTTCTTTTTCTGTTCGGTTTTCATGTGTACTTTTAGATGAAGATAAACTCAGTAGTTTGACCAAGTAGTTTAGCTCAGGTTTAAAGTATCTTTATTTCTTTATTAGTGGGACAACATGCTAGAGACATGGAACATCTCATTGAAGTATATATTCAAAAAACAACACCAAGCTACTGTCAAATTGATTTTGACTCATGGTGTTCCTAGTATGTCAGAGTAGAACTGTGTTACAGAGAATTTTCACTGACTGACTTATCAAAAGTAGATCACCAGTGCTTCTCTGAAGATCCTCTGGATGGACTAAAATCCTCAGATTTTTGGTTAGTAAATTTTGCACTCTCACCCCAGAGACTCCAAGTATACACTATGCTTAGGAGTCCAGGTAGCATAATGTTTAAAAGTTCCACTGTTATCTGAAAGGTTGGCAGTTCAAACCCAGCCAGCGTCTCACTGGGAAAAAGATAAGATAATCTGTTCCCATAAAGTTCATAGTCTTGAAAACACTATGGGAGCATTTCTATTCTGCCACTTGGTCTTACTATGTATCAAAATCAACCCAACAGTGACTGCCAAAAGCAATAATATATTTACTACATAAACTTTCTAATGTTTGATAAGGTGGCAATGTTTTTTGTTTTTGTTTTTGTTTTTTTCTTTTCTTTCCCTAAACCTCACCATGGGCATCATGACTTGGATATTTCAAACTAAATTGATACTAGAGCAACCAGTTAGGGCAACTGATAACTTTTCTATAACTGTAATAATACATATATCTATCTCCAGGGAAAATGTTAGAATCACATTTTCCTGTGCATATCTGACACCGTTACCTGGGTGCTAGAATAATACTCATTTTGTTGTTAAGTACTGTCCAGTTGGTTCCAACTCATAGTGACCCTCTCTCTATAGGGTTTTGGAAAAGCAACTGGTGAGGGGTATATGAGGCTGTAAATCACTGTGGGAGCAGAAAGCCTTTTCTTTCTACCACAAAGCAGCTGGTGGATTTGAACTGCTGACCTTATGGCTCCTACAGAGCCATGACGCTGCAAGTATTAATCTTGCTATTCTTTTCCAAGCTACACCCATCATGTTAAACTCAATGCCCACTAAACTTCCCATCTAACCTATTAAGTTACTGTTGTAAATTTGATCTCACATAAATCATTCTTTAAAAGAACAAATGTTCAACGTAGATGCCCTTTGCTAATGAAAGAAGTAATTTTTTTTGTGGTTCAAAGATTTCAGGGGATAGTTTTTGTTTAAGATTTAAAGTTTAAAGATTATTGTAGAGCAATAGGTTGTGCTGATATAGAGCTTTGGGCTAATGCGTCAGACTGCAAAGTCATTTGAATTGCAAGGTTGGTGGTTCAAGCTCACCAGCTCCTCCTTGGAAACCCTATACAGGGTCGCTATGGTTTGGAATCAACTTGACGGCACTTAACAACAACAATAACAATAAGTTGTGGGAATTCATTCAGTTCAGAAATCTGGATTCTGTGAAAATATGAAATCTGTTCCATAGATTCTCTACTTTTGATCAGGATTATTCTATAGAATTTTAAATCAAAATATCCAGTAATGATAGGTGGTGTTGTTAAGTGCTGTCGAGTCGATTCTGACCTATAGTGACTTTGTATAGTGTTTCCAAGGAGCAGCTGGTGAGCTTGATCCTCCTACCTTGCAGTCTGACATCTTAGCTTATAGTGCTATCTAGTTATTCATCTCTTATGACAAAGGAGACATTTGTTCCTGGAAGCAATTAGTTATCTAATTAGTCAATTCAATTTTCTCCTCCTGTTCATGTTCTCTTTGCTGTATTGCTTCAGATGAATGGAGATAATTGTTTTATTTTGGATGGCCACTTGTTAGCAGTTAAAACCCAATAAATTAGGAAGTAGCACAGCAATTCTGAAACTGATTGGGATATTCCTCAAAGCCATGACCCTAAACCTCCAAATCCAGAGAGCAAATCATGTGATGTGATTGGTTTTACATGAGCAGCCTCATAATTGCTTTTGTTTTGTTTTGTTTTGCTTTTAGTAAAAACGTACATAACACAACATTTGACAGTTCAACATTTTTCAGGTGTGCCGCAACTTAATGATATCAATTACATTAATCAGTTGTGCAGCCATTACCTTTAATTGATACCAAATTTTTCATCGGTATAAACAGAAACAAATTGCATCATGAGCAGTAGTTCCCTTTTTCCAACTCCCTCATATTTCTGGTAACCACTAATAAAATTTGGTCTCTATAAATTTGCCTACTACTGTCATTTAAGTATTACCATGCAAATGTTTAATATTTACTCTCTACCTTTCCATTTATTCTAAATGAAATATGCTAGACACTGCTAGTAAACTGTTATTTTTTAAAAGGAGGTACAGTAATCCCATGACTTTAACATGTACAAAACTCTGTTAATATATAAAGTCCAACACATTCACAAATGATTCTCTTACCTGAATTTAAGGAGTCCTGGTGTGGCACTGTGGGAAAAAGTACTGGACCACAGGTTGGTTTGAACTACAAGGTCAGTGATTGAAACTCACCAGTTGCTCCTTGGAAACCCAATACAGGGTCATTATGAATAGGAACCAATTAAATGGCACCTCAAAACAACCACAACCTGAATTTAAGAGCTATGATTTCTCTACATATATGTGTATAAACTAGAGTCCTGGAGCATCTGGAAGTTAGTAGCATCTGGAAGTTTAATATCTTGAATCAACAGTATGATGACACATGTTCACTTACTCTTAATTGTTCTCTAAAATTCAGCTGAGTCTGCAGCTTCTTCAGAGACAGAAAGCAAGAATAAAAGCATATACAAAATTGTCTTATTTTTCAACAAATTCCTATATTTATTAATGCTGCTTTTAGTTGTCATTAATTCAATTCCAACACATGGTGATTAATCATACATGAGTATATGTTGCACAATCATGAAAATGTCATTTCTATGACATCTTCATGATTGCTGCTATGTTTCAGTTTTCTGATTTCCCACTGTTGTCAATGCATCTTCCTGAGTGCCTCCCGTCTTTGCAGACCCTCCATTTTACAACCCCTCATATCCTTTCCAAGCTATTGGTCTGATTTCTCACCTACTGGTTAATCTCATCACCATTATCTACACATTATAGGGAATGCTCTTTTCTTTTCTTTTTCTTCCTTTAGAAATGATTTTAATAACAGCTAATATCTAGGATATTTAATATATATTTTGAATTTGACTTCTTGGAATGATGGGGCTTTTTATTTATTTTTAACGTTATTTATTTTTAACAACAACAGCCTTTAATATCAACATCCTGAACAATCCAATTATCATTTTTTATCATATTCTCAATTATCTTATTTTATAGTACTAATAATGAAAGTGTCGGGGTTACTGTAATATGCTATGTGTTCCTCATGCAAGATAATAGAAAGTTATGTTAGAGTTAGTTGAACGGTATAATGGTCACCTAGTAAAATGTAAAGCTACATATTCAAAGGAAACACTGCTTTCTCCTCAATGAAGTGCACATTGAGCAAGTATGTAACCTGGGAATTGAAGCAAAGCAGAATTACTAAATCCAAATCTTTATTTGTCATGGAAATTATATCCAGTATCCATAGAAAATTCCATTGTGTTCAGGCTTGACTTGTTGGTAAGCTTACCCATAAATGAGTTGACATATGAAAAATGGCCTATAAAAATAACTGAATGAGAAAAGTAAGTGCACATATCTTTGATCAATAAAGATAAGGAAACATCAAAGTGATGCTCAGTAGCAATAAACTATACCCATAAACGTAAGCCGTTTTGATTTCAGATAAATTTAGTTTCTCAAAGAAAATTTATCTCTGTCTTACTATATAAATATTTATAAACTTGAACTTCATATTTGAAAACGAAATAGTGTAAAGAACAGACCCTTTCACAAAGTGAATATTGTTTTTGTTTGTTTGCTTTGTATTTTCTATATGTTTATATTTACTTTTGGTAAATTTTATTTGCTTCAGAGTAGAAATAAGCATAAATGAGTGCTTAAAACTTTTAAAATTCTAATAATGCCAGATTACAAACTCATTATTGCTAGGAATTTTCTAAGTTAGATTTTATCAGGTTGACAGTTTTCGTATAAACAATATTGAGAAAAAGAGGTTTTCATGTGTTTTTATTCTGGGCTCCCCTATTTTATTGAACTTCTCTGGTTCACCTATCAAATAAACTTGAGATGCATTCTATGAAAAATAAGAGGAAAAAGGTAAAAATATCCATTTCTGAGTTGTTGTGATGATTAATTTATCACTGCTCACTGGTGTTTTGTTTGTACCTCACTTAACAACAACAACAACAAAAACATTTTACATTTACCAACTGGAAAAAAAAAAAAAAAAGGCATTTACAATTCCTCCCATAGCAGTCTACTCATTTGGTTTGATAATTCATTGCAGTGAATACACAGAACTCCAACACCATACTGAAAGTTATGGTGTTTATTAGGAAAGTTACCAGGTTACAGTGCAGGATTGGAACAGGCTCAGGGCATGGTTGTTCCACTCAGAACAGGGGCCTCTCCTCAGCCATGCTCACAGGCAGGCCTCTCTCTGCCTAGGCAATGCTACAAGGCTGCTGATACATACTTACAGTGCACACCTGAGGGCCCCAGGCAAAGGTCTAGAACAGAAAACCTGTTTCCAAGATGCCACTGCTTAGGCTAAGGCATTAAACATCTTCCCTAGAATGACTGAGGGAAATATGGGCCCACACTGTGCTTGCATGATCAACACCATTATGTAACCTCTTATGTAATCATGCTGTGGAAGTCTTTCCAACCTTTTGTTAGAAATAAAGCCATGACCCACCTACCTTCTGCTATGAGAATTTTCTCCTAGTTGCCTGCTCTCTGTGCTCCCACCCTCTGAGGGGCTACTGCTTGACAACACCACTCCACAATGAGCTTCAGCCTGAAAGCACTCATGGATCTTCAAGCTTAGCTCTCCCAATTAAGTGCCTGATGGCCGCTACTCTTTAGGCAATGCTCCTGCCCAAAGTCACTTGGCTTTACTTGCTCTGAGAGCTGGGAAGTGCACCATTCTGTCTTGTGCTCTCATCTTGGTTCTGTTGCTACTTCTTCTCTGCCACTCTTTTGCAACATCTCTGGTTTCACAGCTTGCTGTCTGTGAGTCCATGACATTCAAAGCACAAGTATCTTTGGGTCCACAAGACAAACTGTACTGACACTTTCTTCATGGTGACAGTAAATCCCTCATTCCTGCTTCTGCAATGGTTTTAGTCACATTTGTGTTTCACGTGTTTTTCAATTACAATTAAGTATTAAACACTCACAACTGAATCCTATCATCCTATCAGCATCATTGCCCACCTTCTCTTACCCATGGAGTTACACAGACACACACACATACACACACACACACACACACACACACATTCTAGTGGTCATCATTCCATTTGGTGGTTGCAGGTTTCTGTCTACTATATTCTTTCTTCTTAGAAGGAATTTCTTTAATGTTTCTTGTAGGCCAGGTCTGAAGTACAGAAATCTTTCATCTTCTTTGCATCTGACAGATATTATTTCTTATTTAGTTGTTGTTTCTGAAAGACCCTGCAATGTCGAATTTTAGGCTGCTGGGTTTTCTGGTTTTGCTTTGCTTTGTTTTGCCTTTTACTTTGTGAAAGCTATTATTCCACTATCTTCTTATTTCATCTTCTGATGAAACATATTTCTTTCTCTATAATGTGTTTACCACTACCCTGTCTCTGGCAGCCTTCTTATTAGTTTTAAGCATTTTGTGTATGGTCTTCCTTGTATTTTCCATATAGTTTCCCCCTTGTCTCTTTTGCTTAGGGTTTATTTTGTTTCTTGGAACTATGAATTTATAGTTTTTAACAAGTTTTTGAAAAAAAAAAAAAAGAGATCATTATTTGTTTAAATATCTGCAATTCTTCTTTCGGACTGCAGTTACATGAAAGAGGGTAAGTCTAAATGTAATGCTACAAATCACAGAAACCTTTATTAGACAAAAACATCCAAATCTGAAGCTTTGTTTCTCAACATATCCTCCATCGACGTGCGTATACCCTTCTGAAGGCTTTCCCAAATGATTCCATGCTTTTGGATTTAACCTGTTTAGCCTACAGAATCAACACACTCCCATATAAGATTGTTGTTGTTGTTAAATGCCGTCATGTTATTTCTTACACTTAGTGACCCTGGATAGGTTTCCAGGAAGTGGCTGGTGAGTTTAAACCAACAGACCCTGCTGTTCAAACCAACTTTGTATTCTGGTGCTGATCCCACAGCACCACACCAGGACTCCAATAAGATTATTGTTGTTGTTAAGTACCATGGAGTCGGTTCTGACTCACAGTGACCTTGCACAGGGTTTCCGAGGCTGTAAACCTTTATGGGAGCAGAACGCCTCATCTTTCTCCCGCAGAACCGCTGGGAGTTTTGAACTGCTGACCTTACGGTTCGCAACCCGATTCGTAACCACTACGCTACCAGAGCTCCTGATTGTTGTTGTTGTTGTTGTTAAGTACCGTGGAGTTAGTTCCGACTCATAGTGACCCTGCACAGGGTTTCCGAGGCTGTAAATCTTTATGGGAGCAAAACGCCGCATCTTTCTCCCGCAGAACTGCTGGAAGTTTTGAACTGCTGACCTTACGGTTCGCAACCCAATTTGTAACAACTACGCTACCAGAGCTCCTGATTAGACTATCTTTTTTTTTTTAAGTTTTTATTGTGAGTTGAGTGATTGTTTACATTGGAGAACATCAACTTTACACTCATCCTGTTGTATTTTGTTTCCGTGCAATGATTACAATCCCCTTCATAGAATATCTTTTACTTTTATTTCAGATGTAGAAAAAAATTGGTGGATAAGATACAGAATGTGTCCAAGGTAGTAAGCAATTTAAATGGATTATACAGGTTCAATGGGATGACTAGAGTTTGAGGGGAAATGGATTATGCTGAACAAACTAGAGTCTCTTCTATAAATAAAGCAACATGATCTGATTTTCTTAACAGTATCACTCTGGCTGCTGTGTTAAGAATAGACTGAAAGAGGACAACGCATAGGAAGTCAAATAACACAACTAAGAGTTAGGTCTCAACTGGAACAGCCATAATAACAAGAGAGAATCTATGCATATAGGCACACATGCAGAAATGTTTCAGGGACACCAATTTTCACAATAAAGTAAATAATAAAATGATCAGTGTGGTATGGGTTGCACCTGAATGTAAAGTAAACAAAAATCCTTACCACTGGACCAATAAACAGCATCTGTACAAATTGAGAAAGACTGAAGTTGTCAATTATATATATATTTTTTGCTTGGATCAAACATCAACACTCATAGAAGCAGTGGTCAAGAAATCCAATGATGCATTGTATTAGGCAAATCTACTGCACAAAATCTCTTTAAAGTGTTGAAAAGCAAAAACATCAGTTTAGGATTAAGGTGCGCCCAACCCAAGCCATAGTATTGCAATAACCTCATATGTATGTGAAAGGAAGACCGAAGAAGAGTTGATGCATTTGAGTTATGGTGTTGGAAGAGAATATCAAAAGTACCATGAACTGCCAAAAGAGCAAACAAATCTGTGTTGGAAGAAGCACAACCAGAGTGCTCCTTGGAAAGCAGGTTGGCCAAACTTCGTCTTTTAATACTTTGTACAAATTATCAGCAGGGACCAGTCACTGGAGAAGGATATCATGTTTGGTAACATGGGGGGTTGGAGAAAAAAAAGAAGGCCACCAGTAAGATGTATTGGCATAGTGACAACAGCAACGGGCATAAATGCAGCAGTGATTGTTAGGTTGGTCCAGGATCTGACAGTCTTTCGTTCTGTTGTGCATATGGTCACTAAGAGTGGGTCCAACTTGATGGCATCTAACAACTAGAACAAGCCAAACTTCCATAAATAATGATTAATAATGGTTACATTACTCTTGCTTATGTGTAAGACAAAGGGAATAAGGCTTAGCCATGGATTTTAAACACAATAAATATGTAATGTACAAAATAAGGAGGTGACGGTTAGTCAGTGGTGGCAATATCAAAGAATTAAAAGCTCTGTAAGGCTGAACAGTTTTCAGAGTCGCAATACTAGAGTGAGGGGAAGAGATAATAAGTAAATTGTGTCTGATTAAGTAGATATTTCATTATATTAATTACTATCAACTGAAATGCAATTTTAAAGTTGTATAAAATGCTACATAGATAATGTTTCATGAGTGAAGGACAAACATTATAAACTCAGAGAACTCCAGTTCCAAACCTAACAAACAAAAATTTTGCATAGCTCTTAGTAAATCATGTGTTTCAAGATTTCTGATATTAACCGAAAATAACAAGTGTGATTAAATATGTTATTTATGAATATTTTATACCAAGAAATCAAACCCACTGCTATCAAGTTATAGGATAGAGTAGAACTGCACTTTAGGGTTTCTGAGAGCAAATCTTTTCAGGAGCTGAAAGCCTCATCTTTCTTCCATGGAGCAGCTGGTGGGTATTTGAACCAACAACCTTGTTATCAGCCTAATTTTGCCCACTGTGCTACCAAGGCTCCTTTAGTAGACTATAAAATGATTCAAATATAGCATTATGAAGAGGTAATTTTGATGATACTAAAATATGAAAGATTAAAAATCAATGAAAATAAACTGGTAACCAAAATATATATAATTACAAATAAGTAGACTTTTATTAATCACATTAATAATGTTCTCATTTGTTCAGATTTAAAATGAATACATTCTCTATAGAAAAAAATAGAAAATTTAAAAATTACCTTAAATTTTTTCTCATGGTCTTTAAAAGATAAGTACAATTCAAAAATCAATGTATTTTTCTGCCATTAACTATTGTTATTGTTATTTGCTGTTTTTGTTAGGTGCCATCGAGTCGATACCAACCCATAGCAACCTTATGCACAGCAGAACGAAACACTGCCTGATCCTGGACCAACCTCACTACTGTTTCCAAGCTTGAGTCCATCGATGCTGCCACTTGGCCAATCCATCTCATTGGGGGTCTTCCTCTTTTTCACTCTCCACCTTACCAAACATGATATCCTTCTCCAGCAACTGGTCCCTCCTGATAATATGTCTGAAGTATGAGAGACTAAGTTTGGCCATCTTGGCCTCTAAGGAGCACTCTGGCTGC
>NW_006408562.1:4209321-4225445 GCF_000296735.1 Chrysochloris asiatica | reverse complement strand
GTCCCTCCTGACAATATGTCTAGAGTATGAAAGACGAAATTTGGCCATCTTGGCCTCTAAGGAGCACTCTGGCTGCACTTCTTCCAAAATGGATCTATTGGTTCTTTTGGCAGTCCATGGCACTTTCAATATTCTCCTTCAACACCATAACTCAAAGGCATCAATTCTTCTATGGTCTTCCTTATTCACTGTTCAGCTTTGTCATGCATATGAGGTCATTGAAAATACCGTGGCTTGGGTCTGGCACACCTTAGTCCTCAAGCTGACATCTTTGCTCTTCAACATTTTAAAAAGGTCTTGTGCAGCAGATTTGCCAAATGCAATACATCATTTGATTTCCTGACTGCTGCTTCCATGAGTGTTGATAGTTGATCCAAGAATGAAGTCCTTGGCAACTTCAATTTTCTCAAAGTAAATGTGCAATCTTTTATTCTGGTTAATAACAATATAAGCAGAATTCACATACATTAAAACACATCACAATAGATTGTTGTTGTTAAGTGTCATCAAATTGGTTCTGACTTACAGCAACTCTGCATAGAGTTTCTGAGGAGCAGCTGGTGGGTTTAAACTGTTGACCTTGTGGTTTGCAATCCAATCCTGATTGTTATTGTTGCTGTTGTTAAGTACTGTTGAGTTGATTCCAGCCCATAACAACCCTGTATAGGGTTTCCAAGGAGCAGCTAGTGAGCTTGAACCACCAACCTTGAAGTTCAAATGACTTTGCAACTTGACTCATTAACACATAGTGCCACCATGGCTAAAGTAAAGATGGGACTCCTGGTGTGGCACTGTGGGTTAATGCACTGGACTTCAAAGTCAATTTAAACCACAAGGTTAGCAGTTTAAGCTCAGCCGCTACTCCTCAGAAATCCTATGAAGGTTCGCTATGGATCGGAACCAACTCGATGACACTTAACAACAACAAAAACAATAGCAAAGTAAAGATAGGCTGGATGGAAGTAACAGTAAATTAGATATTTTTGAGAGAAATTATGAGTGAATATAAAAACATCCACCAATGAACTGTAAGAAAATGTCATGCAGTCTAATATGCAAGAGTAAATAAAAAGGTACTGCTAATAGGGTGCCAGGAGTCCTGGTGTGGTGCTGTGAGTTAATGCACTGGACTGCAAGGTTAGTTTGAACCACAAGGTCTACTGTTCAAGCTCACCAGCCGCTCCTTAAAACCCTATACAGGGTCACTATGACTTGGAATTGATTCAAAGGAGGTTATCAAAACAGCAACAATAGAGTGTCAGTTTATAATGCGTGGGTTTATTTCAAACAGAACATGCTTAGGTATATTATTTTAATAAATGGATGGCAATACGCTTGTTCTCTTAGTAATTAATATATTTGTCTTAATCTTATTAAGTTACAAAAATTATTATATAAAGGAGTGGAGGCAGAGGTAGAGGGACAAAAACGATTTTGTGCACAATATCAAAGTTTTAATAAAATTTAAATGTATGTATTTCCAAATAATTGAGGCTTTACAAGTTTATGTGAATGCTGTCCTACATAAGAGGACAGTTTTCAGATGAATCTAGCATGTCAAATTGGTTGGGAAGACTTCAAAGATGAGCCAAGAGGGGGAAGACTATCAACCGGTACGAATGAAGAAATTATTAACAGAATTTCAGAAACTGGTGGAAAACAGCCATAGAACTACCATTGATACAATATTTACTGAAGTTGGCATCTTACATGGTTTGGTATTTTCAATTTTAAGTGATCATATTTGCCTCAAAATTTGTCGCTGTTTTTATTGTTGTTAGGTGTCATGGAATTGGTACTGAATCACAGCAACCTGATGTGCAACAGAAAAATACCATGCCAGGTCCCATGCCAACCTCAGAATCATTGCAATGCTTGAGCCCTTTGCAGCTGCCACTGTGCCAGTTCATTTTGTTGGGACCTTTCTCTTTATCACTTACCTTCTACTTTACCAAGCATGATGTCTTTCTCAAGGGACTGGTCCCTCCTGATAATAATGTCAGAAGTATGAGAGATGATGTCTGGTCATCCTGGCTTCTAAGGAGAATTCTGGCTGTCTTCTTCCAACACAACTGTGTTTGTGGTTTTGATAGTCCATGGTACTTTTAATATTTTCCTCCAACATCATAATTCAAATGCATCAATTCTTCTGTAGTCTTCCTTATACACTGTCCAAATTTCACATTCATGTGAGGCTACTGAAAATATCATGGCTTGGGTCAGGAACACTTTTGTCCTCAAACTGATATTTTTTCTCTTGAACAGTTTAAAAAGGTGTTGTGCAGATTTGCCTAATGTAAATTTTGCCTAATGTTGCTTCCATGGGTATTGATGTCTATATTGAGCAAAATGAAGTCTGATATTTCAATCTTTCCTTCACATATCTTGATGTTATTTATTGGTCCAGTAATGAGGATTTTTTTTTTTCTTTTTATTGAGGTACAACCCATACCTAAAGCTGAGGTCTTTGATCTTCATTGTAAGCATGTTAAATTCTCTTCAGTTTCAGCAAGCAAGGTTGTATATCATCTGTATATCATAGGTGGTTAAGGAGTCTGCCTGATGCCATGTTCTTCATATAACCCAGGGTCTTAAGTAATTTGTTCAACATACAGGTTGAATAAGCATATTAAAATAATATAACCCTAGTGCACAACTTTTCTAATTTTAAATCATTCGATATTCCCTTGTTCTGTTGGAACAACTGCCTCTGCAGGCAGGTTCCTCATTAGCACAATTAAGTGTCCAGGAATAGTCATTCCAAACATAGTTGTCCATCATTTGTCATGGTCCACACAATCAAAAATCTTTGTATAGTCAATAAAACACAGCCAAGATCCATCTAACATCAGCAGTGATATCCTCGTTCCACATCCTTATCTGATAATTTTATGGAATTAATCATTACTGGAGACAAATCTTAGATTTACCAATGTGTGCCAGAGGTAAGATCCTCCTTCCAAGAGGATCTGCGAGGCCAATTAAATTTAAGGCAGACAAGTCAGCTCAGAAGGTATTAGCAATTTTTTCCTTTAATTTCAAAGATCATATTTGATGAAATTTAGAAAGTGAAAAACTGCATCAGTGAGAAAAAGGCCAGGAAAGTTGTGCAGTTCATTTCCCCCCACCTATAATTTCAATGTAATACTTTGTGGGTAGCAAGAAAATGATTTCATTAGAAACATATCCAATCCACACACAGAACTGATCTTACCTCTTCAGACTTCTTTTTGTTCCCCAACCTGAAAGAACAATTAAAAGGAAGGCGTTCTGGTAGAGTAGTGGTAACGGACCAGGCTGTGAACCTCAAGGTCAGCAGTTTGAAACTACTTGCTGTACCGTGGGAGAAAGATGAGGCTTTCTGCTCCCGTAAAGATTTACAGCCTCGGAAACCCTGTGGAGGGTCGCTATGAGTTGGAACCGACTCCACGGCACATAACCACCACCACCAAGTCCTGGTGTAATGCTGTGAATTAATGCGGTGCACTGCAAGGTCGGTTTGAACCGCAACGTCAGCAGTTCAAGCTCACCAGCCGCTCCTCGGAAGCCCTGTACAGGGTGGTTGTGGGTCAGAACTGACTCGACAGCACTTATCAACAGAAAGAAGATGCCAAGAAGGAACCCTAATGACTCTGTGGCTTAAGCATTGGGCTGCTAACCGCAAAGTTGGTGGTTTAAATACAGTAGCTACTCTATCTGTTCTCATTAAGACTTACGTCTCAAAAACCCAAAGGAGCCGTTTCACTTTGTCATACAGGGTTGCTATGAGTTGGAATCGACTCAACAGCAATGGTTTAAGATGCCGAACAAGCCACAAACCACAAGGTTGGTGGCTCAGGTCTACTAGCCTCTCTGTGAGAGAAATTAAGGCTTTCTCTTCCTACAAAAAATGTTTACAGCTCTAGAAACCCTATACAGGTTCACTATGAGTCAAAACGGACTCAAAGGCATTTAACAGCAACAATCTTATGGAGTTCTGGTGTGACACTGTAGGATAAGAATTGGAATGCTAATCTGCAAGCCTGGCCATTCAAATCCACCAGCTTTTACTTGGAAACTCTACCTATACAGGGTTGCTATATTTGGAACCAACTCAACAGCACTTAACAACAACTTTCTTGCAGCATATGTAAAACATGTAAATATGTTTACATATGTCATTTATGAATTTATGTGTAGCAGTTCTATATCATCATGGAGATCCCAAACTTTCTATGTGTGTTTTTTAAACATTTTATTTTAATTAGGTGAAGGCATACAGAGCAAATCAGTTTTCCATTCAACAATTCATACACATTTTTTTTCAACTCATTGATTGGAATCCCCACAATGCAACATCACTCATCCAACATCCTCCCTGCATTTAATGTTTCCTTTCTTCTTCTTTTCTAACCCTTCCAAACTTTGGAACTTTGTCTTTGGGTAAACACTGCCCTTTTGATCTCAAATGTTTGATTATCCTATGGTAAGCATGCCTCATTAGTGTTATTGTTCCCCTCTCTATTGTTTGGTTAAGAATTGAGCAATGAGGTCTTCATTTGCATAACTGAAGGGTCACAAAATCTCATTATCTCATGGGTTCCATCAATTTTTTTTTTCCATGAGTAAGCTTGGTCTTATCATAATTTTGGGTTCTGGTCCATATTTTTTCTACCACTCGATCTAGCATCTTCTAATGTGAACCCTTTCACAGCAGTTGGTAGTGGCAGCCAAGCATCATCTAGTTCTTCAAGTCTTAGAGTTATGGAGACTTTTGTTCCTGTGGTCCATTAACATAATGGACAAATATTTCCATGTTTCTTTGATATTCATCATTCTTCTTTCCTACATATAGGGGGAGAACAATAGTTGTTCCTTAGCTCATCACTCATGATCTTTTGAGACCCCAATCACTACTCATCAAAGTAGGATGTAGAACATGTCTCAGTGAACTACATCATGCCAATTGACTTTACTGTCCCCTGAGACTATGGTTCTGAGCCCCAAAGGTCCAGTGACTGATATTTTCATAGCTTTGTCCTCTGTATGCTCCACTGACAAGACATTCATTCTGGCAGATTTGACTGACTTTATCAAGTGAGGCTATTGCGTTTTCTTGGAGAATTTCACACAACAATGCAGATTCATGCCAGTATAAATTCATGATGACAATTTCATTGGGGACATTTGTTCTTCAGTGATCAATATTTTGGGATTCAGTTTTCTCCACTTTTGTCTCTAGAAGTATTTTACATACCTTCATAGTATTTGCATTCTTACATGTCCTGTTCATGTTTAGCAAATTATTTTGACGTTTCTGCAAAGAAAACTGAATCATAAGGTATGTTTCCAAAACCTATCTACAGCTCCATTTAAATATATATTCTTCTTCTCTGTAAAAATGTTGTTGTTGTTAAGTGAAATTGAGTCAGTTCTGACCCATAGAGACCCCATATAAGGTTTCCGAGGAGTGACTGGTGAGCTTGAACCATAGACGTTGTAGATCAAACTTACTTTGCAATCCAGAGCATTAACTCCCAGAGCCACACCTAGAGGCTGCATAATTGGCTGCACATTGGGCTGCTAACCAGCATAGCCATCTAAATCTACCAGCTGCTCAGTGGGAAAAAGATGGTGTTTTCTATTCCTATAAATCCTTTCCCTTACTCCTTAGATCTAATGTCTTCCTAATTTCACAGAAACTATCATAACGCTTGTGCCATCATGTTTTTCTACAATTTTGTAGTGTCATTTTCAGCAGTCTTCATTTGTTTCCTTAAGTTTCACTGATTCTTCATTTCTCTGTCTCCATTTTTTATTGGTAGTGTATCCTTGAACAATCTCACTCATATTTCTGACATTAATTGTCACATATAAATAATGCAACACATCCTGAAGATATATCTCCAGGTCATTTTCTCCATGCAGCACCTGATCCACATATCACAACTGCATTTACTAACTTACTTCATACATGAGTGAAATACATACTCCTTCACTTGTTTGAAACAGAACTCTATTCTTAAAATATATTGTTGTTGTTATTAACTACCATCAAGTTGGTTCCGACTTAGTGACCCTATGTAGGGTTTCCAAGGAGCAGCTGGTGCATTTGAACCATCAACCTATGGTTAGTACTTCAGGGTTTATCCTTTTGTGCCACATCAGGACTCCCTAAAATAAGCTCTTGTGAAATTCTCATGGTAGTAGAAAGCATTACCATCTATGGGTTTGCCCATATTAGAAACAAATATGCACAGATCCCTTTACTTTATTGCACCAAATTAACCCTTTCTTAGAAGCACTGCCATCTCTTACCTAAATTCCTTCAACATAATACATTGCCTCTGACCTCAAGTCCTTACTCATTATTTTCTGCTTTACAGCATACTCTGAGAGATATGTTGTTGACAAAAATATGAGCAAATCATCTTTTAAAAAGCCTTAATGATTTCCTGTAAACTTAGAATTCAATTCAAACTTGTTAACATGATTTGCGATAGCCAATGGATTTCTGCTAACTTTATTTATTAGGCTTTGTCTCTTGTTACATCATCCTTCGTATGTTCAGTGGTCAAACCAAATTATCATTGTACTTAAAATAAGCACGATGTCATGTTATATTTTGCTTTTGAAATTTATTATATACATTTATATCACTCTAGAATACCGCTGCCCCTTTCCAGCCATCCTTGTTCACAAACAAGGATGCATTATTGAGATATATGCAGATTAGCTACTCATGCTGTGTGCCTCCCTAGAAGTCAGCATCCTCCTCGTGCCCATTTCTCATACATTTTTTATTTGAAGAACTATTTAAGCAATATAATTGCATTGCTTTGAAGAACAAGATCAATGTCTCCTTTATTTATTATTTTTGTTTCCACAAGCTGCCAAAAAAGACATTCAATAACTATAAGTGGGATTAAATAAACTTAGTAAATATACATTATTATTTAGATAGATATATAGATACACATTTGCATAAGAAGATGTTTTAACTTTCCTTATAGATTTAAATGGTTATTCTTAAGCAAAATAAATGATATTTATTAGGTGATTTTGTAGTTTAAAATAAAGACTAGACAGTGAAATTGATAGAAGGAAAAAACCATTTAAATATATTGAAGTGCTTTCTGACAGTTAAAAATGTCTAAATATCCAATGTTATAACTCAAAAGACAGTGAGCTCCCAAAATCCGTTTGGACAGTGCATTGAAGAAATATTGTAGCGCTAGTTTGGTTTTATAGCAAGTCTCATCAAGATTTCACAAGGCATGAGCTTGCACATGTGAGAAGCAACACAAAAGGTTGCCAGTCTCTTATACAATGCTAGGTAAATGCTAATTTCAATGTGATCTGCCTGCTTGGTGTTACCTGCTCATGCTCCATGACAATTACTACCTTTCACCCAGAGGGAGGTGAAGGAAGTTGTGTATGTGTGTATGTGTGTGTGTGTGTTGGGGGGGAGAGGTGGCATGGGTTGCTGTCACCCTCAGCCCCCTCAGTGGCTAAGAACTAAGGAGGACTGGAGTGAAGCATTCATCCCATGACATCTCAGAAAGGAACAAGGCAGTAGCTCTGTCAATCCTAGCCTGGTAGTGCTGCAGTGCTTTTGTTGAGTTAACTGGTCTCTTGTTCAACTCAATCCAGACAATGAGCACATCCAGCAGGGAGCCCTCAATACCTTGGCATCAATCTTACATGGTGGACTGGAAAAAGAAAGTCTGGAGAAGGGAAGACTTCTTTTTCCCCAGATGGGATCCTGTTCCTATATTTTCATTTTGACTAAGTCAAAATTTTGTAGCTTGTATTCTGGAGAAACCAAATGTATATTCATTTAAAAAATAGCTTATAAATCAATGGGAGCAAATTCAATGGGAAAATTCTGTATACATGGGATGCTTATCTGTGTGTTTAAATTTAATGAAACCTATTTGCAAGGAAAATAAATGGGAAGTTTGAATATGTTAAACAACAACAGGTTTTGTAAAAATAAGTGTGAAGTGCCCTCAAATTGGTTCTGATTCATAGCAATCAGAGGGTTTTCGAGGCTGAAAACTTTGGGGGGGAGCATAAACTCTCATCTTTCTCCTCCAGAGTAGCTGGTTGACTTGAACCATGACCTTGAGGTTCACAGTCTAGTGCTTATTCTACAGAGCTTCCATGGTCCCCAAGTGAATAAATAAATCACCTTCAGAAATTTGAGGAGTTTCTGTACTTGAGTTTGAGATAACAATAAATAAATTCAGTAAATCTTGTGAAAACTGCAACCTGGGTAAGACAAAAACCTGTCAGATAAAACTCAAATATTTCCCACTAATTTGTTGTTGTTGTTAAGGGTCATCCGCTGGGTGAGCAGTGGAAAAGTGATGAGAGTGTACATTGTCAGAGTTGGCAAATTTCTAATACCCAGAAAAACAAAGCAGTTCTGCTCAGTTCTGGCTTTCACAGGTTTCACTGGACATCTTTATATAGTTTTTTAAATAAATATTTTACCAAGTGACTGGTTTAAGGCATTCTTATACTGTGATCCTAGGCGGTTTGTTTCTGTACTTCATGTTTTCTCAATTATCTTATCCCATAGCTAGTTGAAATATGCATTTTACTATCAGGTAAAATGATGGATGGAAAAGGGAATGAAGGAAGTAATCAGTATATCAGCATTAATCTGATATACACAGGCTTATTGAGTAAGTTCCACAAAATTAATTTTTTTTAAAATGTCAACTTTTAATTGACATTACTATGTTTTTGTTTTTTATTTTGGATTTTTTTTTTTTTTTGCTTGTTAGGGCTCCAATGATATTTTCTCTCTGTTGTTTAAATCCCAATCTATGTGACATAAAAGCACTTGAATGTAGTCTATGAATACAAATTAACCAGAGTTTATCTAGATAGGATGCATCCCAGTAACTTACTGTGAAATACAAAATGATTAAGTTTCAAGTGCCCAATCATTTTTTGGTCCATTACTTCTTGAGACTAATTCATGGAAATTAATTGATGCTTTAACTTGTGGGTCAAAGTCTAGTGCGCCACCACAGGCAAAGATTTTTGCTAAAACTTGCTAGTCTTCATGATATAACAGTAAAGTTTTCTTGTATATTTCAGCAGTCTGAATAAAACAGCCAAATTCTGTAACACAGCAATGTATATTCCAACTTAGTGGATTCTTCTAGCCAAATACCCATGTCTGACTATTCCTAGAAAACACGTATCTCTTGCTATAAGTTGTCTGTTGTGAACTATGGTCTTCCCAGCAACCAACCAACAACCAAAATGGTGTGGAAATCAGGCTAGACCACTAGACTTGGTGTCATTTAATTTACATACTTATTGCCTCTAATAATTTTACTAGTGAATTGTTTTCCAGAGATGTTATCTACAGAATAATGGGAATGTGCAATTAGAAAGCATACCTGGGTCAACCAAGACACTCATAAAAAATAAGTAAAAATGAATGATCTTTCTATTTACAAAATTTTTAAATACACATTGTTATTGTTAGTTGCCATCAAGGTGTGTCTCACTCATGGTGACCCATGTCAAAGAACAAAACATTGCCTGGTGCTGCCCAATCTTCATGTTCATTGATATGCTCAAATCCGCTCTTCTAACGACTGTATCTTTCGAGTATCTTTCAATCTAGGGGCTCATCTCCCACCACTATAGCAGATCCTATTCTGCTATGACCTGTAGGGTTTAAATAGGCTAATTATCAGGAGTAGGTCATCAGGCCTTTCTTCTTATACTATCTTATCCTTGAAGTTTCACTAGAACTGTTCACCAGGATTGATTCTGCTGGTATTTAAAAAAAAAACAATGACAGAGCTTTCATCATTGTAGAAACAAGCATTGCACAAAAATATGACAAACTGTCGATGGAGAGATAGGGATTTACTACACACGTCATTAATGCTCTTAGAGTTGACTCCCCCTCAAGGCAAACTTTCGTAAAACAGAAATAGATACTTCCCAATTCCACGCTACCTCATAATTGCTAACACATTTAAGTCCATTGTTATGGCTGTTGTGCCAATAAATCTCACCAAAAGTCTCTCATGTCCTAGTTGACCTTCTATTTTTCCAAACATGATCATCTACACTGTGATTGATCAATCTTGATAGCATTTTTGAAGGTAAGCCAAGCAATATTTTATTGTAATACATTTAATTTTCATTGACTAATGTTTTTGAAGTAGATTGGTAGGCCTAATTTCCCAGTCTGGTTTATACTGGAAGCTCTGCTGAAACTTGTCCACTGTGGATGACTTTGATCGTATTTTAAGTAGCTGTGGCATACTTTTTAATATCATAGCATCACACATGCCACCAAGGAGATCTGGTAGCGTAGTGGTTACAAATTGGGCTGTGAACCGCAAGGTCAGCAGTTTGAAACTACCAACTGCTTTGCAGGAGAAAGAGAAGGCTTTCTGCTCATGTAAAGATTTACAGCCTTGGAAACCCTGTTCAGGGTTGCTATGGGTCAGAACTGACTCAATGGCACTTAACAACAACAACAACACATGCCACCACATTATGACAAAATTGTAGACAGGTGGTGGCCAATGTACATAGTGGATATATTCAACTATATAGACACACAAACAAAATAAAATTGTATAAATATATGAACATTTGGGTACTCTTAACAACTACTATATGCCAGCATTCGTTGATATCTTGATATCTGTTTCTAACTTCTCTTCAATATGTTGTTGTTGTGTTGTTGTTAAGTACCGTGGAGTCAGTTCCAACACCTAGTGACCCTGCACAGGGTTTCTGAAGCTGTAAATATTTATGGGAGAAGAACACCTCATCTTTCTCCAGTGGAACCACTGGTAGTTTCGAACTGCTGACCTTGAGGCTGGCAGCCCGACTCGTAACCACTATGCTACCAAACAACTCAATTTCTAAATATATAATTTTTTGCTTTATATCCTGAGAAAAACTTGGCTGCTCCACACTTACATAACACAAGGTTCACAAATACCTGTCAGACAAATATTTAGTGAGTCCAATTCCGGTGTTTCTTTCAGTTTTAAACTTTCATAGGCCTCCTCTTGTAGGTTGGTGGGATTCACACTCCCATTTAGCCTTCCTCTGCACTGGCTAACCCCTCCAGTATTTTGTCAATGAGTGTCTCTCTTTCTGGAATTCACTTTAAAACATTAATTTACTGATGTTCCACCTGTCCACTTCATTCATCCACATGAATTTATTAGCTTACTGTAACTTTAATAGATTTTTCGATAAGAAAGGGTGGTAAATTGTGCTATACATTTTTGATTCACTAGACCAAATACCCTCAGTCCAGCACATAATCTAGCTACAACTGTGGTGAAAGGATTCTTGAGACCACATCCTCATGCTGAGAGCATCTTCCTTCATGGGGAGGCCATATGGTCTTTTTGTTTAAAGGCTATTTCTAACCTCTAAAGCATGCTCACCCCCTGTGCAAATGTAGCTTGGAAAAAAGAGGTAGCAATATTGTTTAATGCATTGATTTGTTAATAATTTCCCTAGGATACTCTTCATATGGATAATTCCATATGTGTAGGTACAATTGGACTTCTGGTGTGGTATAGTACTCTAAGATCAGCACTGGAATGATAAACTGTAAGGTCATTGGTTGAAACCCACCAGCTGCTCATAGTTAACCCTATACAGAAACTAATGTGGTGACACTTAACAACATCATGGCACAATTAGCAATTTTGGTGTGGTACTCTAGGAGAAGAACTGAATTGCTAATTGCAAGATAAGTGGTTCAAACCTACCAGCGACTCCTTGGAAACCCTATGTAGAGTTGCCATGACTTGTAACCAACTCAACGGCACTTAACAACAACAGCAACAGTCACAACTATGTTATGTGAATATTTGACCAATACATCAATATTACCTACAACAAGGTCCAATGATACTAAAGGAAGAAGTCCAAGGTGCATTGAAGGAATTGGCAAAGAACAAGGCTCCAGGAATTGATGGGATTAAAATTGAAATCTTTTAAGAAAGTAAGGAGGCACTGGAGGCACTCACTTATCATGCCAAGAAATTTGGAAGACAAATATCTAGCCAACTGATTGGAGGAGATACATATTTGTGCCCATTCCAAAGAGAGGTGACCTAACAGATTGTGGAAATCATTGGACAATATATTTGGTATCCCATGCAAGTAAAGTTTTACTAAAGGTATTACAGAAATGATTGTAAGCATACATTGACAGAGAACTTCCAGAAGTTCAAGCTGGATTCAGAAGAAGACGTAGAATGAGGGATATCATTGCTGATGTCCAATGGAACTTGGCTGAAAGCAGAGAAAACCAGAAAGATGTTTACCTATGCATTATTGACTACACAACAGCGTTTGATTATGTGGATCATGACAAGCTATGGGCAACATTGTGAAATAAGAGTATTCCAGAATACTTACTTGTGCTCATGAGGAATCTGTACATGGACCAAGAGGCAGTTGTTCGAACAGAACATGGAACACTTAATGGTTTAAAATTAAGAAAGGTGTGCAACAGTATTGTATTCTTTCACCACACTTATTCGATCTGTATGCTGAGCAAATAATCTGAGCAGTTGGGTTATATGAAGAAAAATGTGGCATCAGGATTAGAGAAAGACTCATTAACAACCTGCAATAAGCAGATGACACAACCTTGCTTGCTGAAAGCGAAGAAGACAACATATTTACTGATGAAGATCAAAGAGCATCTCAATGTAAAGAAAATTAAAATCCTCACCACTGGATTAATAAACAACATTCTTATCAACGGAGAAAAGATTTCAGTTGTCAAGGACTTCATTCTTCTTGTTATCAACTATCAACATTCATTGAAGCAGCAGTCAAGAAATGAAATGACATATTGTATTGGCAAATCTGCTATGGAACCCTTCAATTTTCACTACTGACAAGGAATTTCTTTATTTACTTCGTGCAGGGATGGTGTTTGTTTGTGACTCATTTCTGGAACATCAACCGTCAGGTGACTCAGAAGTTTTACAGCCAGTTGTTTAACTGTCCAATTGTATTACTTATTTATGTTATCAACTTAGCAACTTTTAAGTTATGTATTCAGATCAGGAAGTAGCTGTTCTTGGCTTCACATAAATTATCTTAATTCTCATTTATTCATTAACTTTATATACTGATTTTTGTTATTTATAATGTATCTTACATTGTTTGTGGAGCTTTAATTATTCTTGGGTGGAAGAAAAGGGTAGGCGAAGTAAAATCTTGTACTTCAGTCTCTCTCTTTCTCTCTGTCTCTCTGTCTCTCTCTCTCTGTCTCTCTCTCTCTCTCTCTCTCTCTCTCTCACACACACACACACACACACACACATATCCATATAGTTGGTGGAATTGTTGTTACCTGTTATTGAGTTGACTTTGACTCCTGGTAACCTCTTGTTGTGTAGTGGGTATGAATTGGGTTGCAAACTGCAAAGTCAGTAGTTCGAAACTACCAGCTGTTACATGGGAGAAAAATGAGGTTTTTTGCTCCTGTAAAGATTTACAGCCTCGGAAACCCTGTATAGGGTCGCTATGAGTCGGAACTGACTCCACGGCATATAACCATGACAACAACTTCTATGTATCTGTTGTTTTGTCCCATTACATAGTCCTGATTGTTGATAGGTTTGACTCCATTATTTCAGCAATTATAGTGCTGTTCAACCTAGGAGAGCTTAGCCTCCAGCACTGTATCAGAAAATATTTTTGGCTAATTTACAGAAGTAGATTTCCAGGCATTTCTTCCAAATTTGTATTCAATTGGAAGCTCCCTTGAAACCTGTTTGCCAAAAATAATCCTGTTGGCATATTAAATATTTCTGGCATAGCCTCAAGAATGAGAGCAACACACAAGCTACCACAGTACAACAAACTGAACAGATGAGTGGTGGATACATATACATGTATGTTACAAGTTTGTAATGATACATTTATATTTCATGCAACATATTCTAAAGACAATTGAAGGTATTACTTTTTCCATAACCAATTTAAACCAAAGCAAAATGAGTGAAGCTTTTATGTTTAGATAAGTAGATGAATAGATAGATACATATACCTCAAAGAATTAGCTCAAATAGTTGTTGTTGTTAAATGAAGTTGAGTCATTTCTGACTCCTAGAGACCCTGCACAGGGTTTCTGAGGAGTGACTGGTGAATTTGAACCACTGACCTTGTGGTTCAAACCAACCTTGCAGTCTAGCACATTAACCTACAGTGCCACACTAGGACTCCTTTACACATAGTTGTAGAGGCTGACAAGTTCCAAGTCTTTGGATAAGATATCAGGTTGGGGTCTTCTGTCTCACTTTGTTAGAGGGGTTGAGGAACTCAAGATAGGCAGGTCAGACGGCAGGCTATGGGCTGAGGAGGTAGATAAATCAGGGAGGATGGTAGACTACTGACTCACAGATTGAGAGACTGACAAAACCCAGGAATAGCAGGCAATGTGGCAGTGGACCTCTGGCTCAAGTCTCAAGGAATAGAGGTGAGATGATAATGAGCCAGATGGAGGAAACAGATGTTAAAAAAGCAAAGGAACTTTCACAGAACCTCCATAAAAAATGGGATTAGGTCACACCCCCAAGGAAACTCCCTTTCAATTTATTGAAAAATTACTTTATATAATTGTATATAATTACATTATATAACTGGAAAAAATTACATTATATAAGATTTCCCTTTGAGATGGCTACAACATAAATGCCAAAATCATAGTCCAGTCAAATTGACATACAACCTTAACCACCAAACAGTGCAATATACACTACATTTTAGCAATTTTGCCTGCTTCATTGGTCCTTAAGTTGAAGTTCATCTTATTAAATGAAGAACAGGTTTCATATTAAAGGAAGGGATGTTTTTACTGCAATGTTGTTGTTGTTGTTAAGTGCCATTGAGTCAGTTCTGACCCATAGCGACCCTGTACAGGGTTTCCGAGGGTGTAAATCTTTACGGGAGTAGAAAACCTCATCTTTCTCCAGCGGAGCAGCTGGTAGTTTCGAACCGCTGACCTTAAGGTTCACAGCCCGATTCGTAACCACTACGCTACCAGAGCTCCTTTTTTACTGTAATAGTTCGCACTAAAGAAGATAAAGAGAATTTCAGTTTTACAAGTGAAGGACTTCCTATTTATGGCGATTGGGAAAGTTTGTCATAATGCAGCTATTTTGGTAGTATGGGCGGGCTCTCTAAGTCTTCATGAGAGTTGATCAGAATTTACCACACCTCTAGCACTGCAGTGGGGTTAATTACTAGCATTTAGGGAAACAATTTGAATCTCATGAAGGTTGGGCTTGATGGGTGGGTGGTCTGATTTTCATTTCCACTGAAGAATGGACCACCAAGGAGCCATGGTGGTTCTCTAGTTCAAACCCACCGACGGTTCTGTGGGAGAAAGATGAGTCTTTCTGCTCCCTTAAATATTTGCAAACCTTATAAACCATTTACAGGATTGCTATGAGTCTGAATCAACTGCATGGAAGTGGGCTTGACTTTGTTAATGTATTACCAGGAGAGTTGACATCGGAAAAAGAGTGATCCCCTCTTTTAAATGACACCATGCATCATCAGTGTTTGATAGATGGTGCCACAGTGGCTTAGGGGAAAAAAAAATCACATGAACGCTCTAAGATTTACAGATGAAAAGCAGGTAGTAAAGAAAAGACACTTCATAGCTTTCAGTGTAGTGTAAAATGCCATGTTATTGTTGTTAAGTGCTGGTGAGTCTCTTCTGAGTCCTACCAACCCTGTATAGTGCAGTTTCTGAGGAGCAGTTGGTGGGTTTAAACCACTGAACTTGAGACTACCAATCCAGTGCTTATTTTACAGCACCACACCAGGACTCAGAAACTATCAGAAATAAATAATGTCACTTTCAGATTGGCTTCATACCAGCATGGCAAAAATAGTTGTATACTGGTAGCATAGTGGTTACGAATTGGACTGCGAACCGCAAGGTCAGCAGTTCGAAACTACCAGCTGCTCCGTGGGAGAAAGATGAGGTGTTCTGCTCCCGTAAAGACTAATAGCCTTGGAAACCCTGTGGAGGGTCGCTATGAGTCGGAACTGACTCCTTGGCACATAACAACAACAACAATATACTTATATACAAGTAT
>NW_006408562.1:4205686-4208676 GCF_000296735.1 Chrysochloris asiatica | reverse complement strand
GTCTTCCTTTATATTTCCAACCCTCACAGTCAGTCCTGATAACAATTATTCACTATTGTATCACAAGAGACCTATCCTCATCTCCTTTCATCAGTCCCACTCAAATAGATTGGATACTACGCAGTGGAGATTCTATCTTCCTCTGCACCCTCTGGATCTAGGATCCCTCTTGAAAGCTTGTAAGCCAGTCACTTCTTGCCTTTGTAGTCCCCATTCTCCCCATTTTGGGTAGCCAATGTTCAAGTTGCCCATTCCTGTCTACCCTGTGTATTTAGGGGGTGGGAATGATCCTCACTGTAAAGATTTATTTCCTCTTTTGAGCTACTGCATCCATAGGTGTAAGTCAAGTTCATCAAATTGTATCAGATTACTATTTTGTTCCTCTTCTTTCTTCTTCTAGTTGAGTTCTGATCATCCAGCCACTGAAGCCAGGTCAAGTGGGTATTATTTGCAAGTGTGGGTGTTCTTATGCATATGCCCTCTTTTCTTATCAGCTGGATGCTTCATTCTCCACTCTAGTCCTCTGTGCCTATGTCACTAACTCGGGGCCCAGGAGTCCCCAGGTCTTGCCAAACTGCTGTCCAACCAGTTCTCTACCCAGGTTCATACAAATGTATTGAATGTGGTTGGACTTAGCTCACAGCTTCATTGCTGTTTTCCTTCACTTCCCCTTATCAGTGACCAATATGGTCACCAGCCAGAACACATGTCTGCTTGTATATTCCCAATGAGTTTTAGTCTTGGGAAGGGGGTTTGCCCTGAGGGGACCCAACCGCTTGCCTTGATGTCTCTTTGGCAAGCAACTTGCTTGTTCTTGTAGTACTCAGTCGGACTGTCATTATTGTTTTGTATTTTTTCCAATCAGTCCTTTTTGTAAAAGTTTTTATTGTTAGGTTTACATGGGAGGACATCAGTTTTACATGCATCCTATCATATTTTGTTTCATTGCAATGATTACAATCCCCTCCAAGTATCATCAAATAACCACAGGGTATACCACACAGGCCTGCCCCCCGCCATCACTACATAACTTCTCCCCCTCCCTGAGTTCAGTTCCCCAGCTGCTCCATCTGTCCACATCATCATCTCTGTCTCCATCCCTGGTGTCACTGCCTCTTTTGGTAGTGTCCCACTCTCCAATTTTCTCACTTGATGATGCCAAGGACCTATTCTCCTAGAATGCAAAATCAATCACTCCCCTCCTTTTGTCAAAAACAATCTACCTCTATATTTTCTACCCTCACAGTCAGTACTGATAGCAATTGTTCACTATTGTACTACAAGAGTCTTATCCCCATTTCCTTTCGCCAGCCTGGTCCCAACAGATTGGAAATCATTCAGTGGAGATTCTACTTTACCCCGGCCCACCATTAACTAGGCTCCCTCTTGAAAGCTTGTAAACTAGTCACTTATTGCTTTAATGTTGTTGTTGTTATGTGCCATCAAGTCAGTACCGACTCATAGAGACCTTATGCACAGCAGAATGAAACACTGCCTGATCCTGGGCCAACCTCACTACTGTTGCCACGCTTGAGTCTATCAATGCTGCCACTTGGCCAATCCATATCGTTGGGGGGGTCTTCCTATTTTTCTCTGACCCTCCACCTTACCAAACATGATATCCTTCTTAAGCCACTAGTCCCCCCTGCCCATTTAAGGTAACCAATGTCTAAGTTGCCCATCCCTGTCAACCCTTTGTACTGAGGGTTTGGGAGTGATCCTCTCTGTAAAGATTTGTTCCCCTTTTGGAGCTACTACATTCATTTTGTTGTTGTTGCTAAGTATAGGTAAAGTTCATCAAATTGTAGCACATTACTCTTTCCCTGCACCCTCTTCTTTCTTCTTCTAGTCAAGTTCTAATCATCCAGCTATTGAAGAGGTCAAATGGGTACTATCTGCAAGTATGGGTGTTCTTGTTCATCTCCACTCACTTCATATCTGCTGGAAGCTTCACTCTCCGCTCTAGTCCTCTGTGGCCATGTCACTGCCTCTGGGCCCAGGAGTCTTGCTATACTGCTGGCCATCCTACTGCTGGCCATCCAGGTCTGCACTGGGGTTCGCAGGGGTCTATAGAATGTGTTTGGACTTAGCTCACAACTTCACTGCTGTTTTTTCCTCCTTTTTCCTTGATCGGTGACCAACGAGGTCACCAGCGAGACCATGTGCTTGCTCATGTATTCCCCTTGAGTCTTTCTTGGAAGGGAATTTGCTCTGTGGGGTCCCAACCACTTGCCTTGATGGCTCCTGGGTGAACAGCTTACTTGTTCTTGTAGTAATCAATAAGACTGCCATTATTGTTTTAGATTTTTTCCTGCCAGTCTTTCCTTCATGAAGCATCTTGTGTTCTAGCCGCTTCAGGCTGGTCTACTCATCCTTTCCAGTGGAAATTTCCTACCTCAGATGATTCTAGATGAGGTTCTGGATTCCACCTGTGGTCTTGTGCAATGTAAAGGCTCTTTCAAAGGAAGCCTCTTTCACTGGGCAACTTCTAACCCCCTTTAAGGTGTTCCAATCAGTTGTAGGCTGAAGATGGACTTACAAGCTTTCTGTAGTGATGTTTCTGGCTAATCCTTTCTTCCCCCTCAAGTGTCTATTTTACAATGGTAGGCAAGGGAAACCAAGATTCAAAAGACAGCTAAACATCTTAACATTATTCTCTTTTACCCCTTCAAACCATGCCTCAATCCCTGTATACCGGAGCCCTGTTGTTCCAAGGTTGTGTATACATTGTCATTTACCTCTGTCCCACATAGCCCATGTGAACCTGCCTAACTGTTCTCCCATCAGCCTTATTCTTCCATTTCCCTCCTTGTGTATTGTCTCCCCTGCCCTCCTGCCCCCACACACCAGCTATCCTGTGTCTGTTCCCTACCCTGTGCTCTATCTTCCCCTCCCTCCCATACATCCTGATGATCAGCAAATATATATATATAACCCTGTGCTCTATCTTCCCCTACCTCCCCTCCTCTCATCCCATACATCCTGATGAT
>NW_006408562.1:4198660-4205526 GCF_000296735.1 Chrysochloris asiatica | reverse complement strand
GCATAGTATTCCATTGTGTGTATGTACCACAGTTTGTTTATCCATTCTTCAATTGATGGGCACTTAGGCTGTCTCCATCTTTTTGCTATTGTAAACAGTGCTGCTATGAACATTGGTGTGCATATATCTACTCATGTATGGTTCATATTTCTTGTGGGTAAATACCAAGTAAATGAATTGCTAAATCATATGGTATTTCTATTTCCAAACTTCTGAGGAAGCACCATATTGCTTTCCAGAGTGGTTGGACCATTTTGCAATCCCACCAACAACACAGGATTGTCCCAGTATCTCCACATCCTTGCCAGCATTTATTGTCCTCTATTTTTTTAATCCTTGCTGTTATTGCTGGTGCGAGATGATATCTCATTGTTGTTTTGATTTGCATCTCTCTAATGGCTAGTGAGTGTGAATATTTCTTCATATGTTTGTTGGCTGCCCAGATCCCTTTGTTGGTGAAGCGTCTGTCCATGTCCTATGCCCATTTTTGAATTGGGTTATTTGTCCTTTTCTTATAGAGGTGTTGTAGTTTCCTATATATTTTAGAAATGAGTCCCTTGTCTGATGTGTCACTGCAAAAGATTTTCCCCCATTATTTGGGTTCCCTTTTTACTCTTTTAGTGAAGTCTTTTGATGCACATAAGTTATTAATTTTTAGTATGTCCCAATCATCTATTGTCTACTTTTGTTTGTATAGTTTTCAAAATGTTTGGTAATCTGTGTATGCCCGGAATTACAGCTCTCAAATTTCTCCCTATTTTTTCATTGATGGCCTTCATAAATCTGGGATTCACATTTATGTCTATTATCCATGCTAAGTTGTCTTTTGTCTAAGGCATGAGGTAAAGATCTTGTTTCAATCTTTTGCATATCGTTTTCCAGTTCTGTCAGTACCATCTGTTGAGCAGACTATCCCCTCCACATGCAATATATTTAGGTATTATGTTGAAAATCAGTTGGCTTTATGTGGATAGATTAATTTCTGGATTCTTGATTCTGTTCCATTGATCAATCTATCTTTCATTGTACCAGTGCCAAACTGTTTTAACCACTGTAGCTGAGTAATACTTTTTGAAGTCAGGGAGTGAGAGGTTTCCAACTTTATTCTTTTTCTTAAGCAGTGTTATGCTTATCCTTGGTCTCTTTCCTTTCCATATAAAGTTTTTAGTTGTTTTTTCCATCTCTTTGAAGAATGGCCTTCGAATATGGATTGGGATTGCATTATATGTGCAAATTGCTTTTGGCAGCATTGACATTTTCACAATGTTAAGTCTTTCTATCCAGAAGCATGGTACATTCTTCCATTATTATATGTCTCTTTTGATTTTTTGTAGTTTTGTTTTATAGTTTTCTTTGTATATTTGTATTTAATCCTAGATATTTCATTCTATGGTCGACTATTGTAAATGGTATTGCTTTCCTAACGTCATTTTCAGTGCTGTCATTATTGGTATAGAGGAATCCACACAATTTTTGTATGTTGATCTTATATCCTGCCACTTTGCTGAATCTTCCAATGTGGTCTAGTAGCTTTTTTACTGAGTCTTTGGGAATTTTTATGTATAGGATCATATCATCTACAAATAGAGAGAGTTTCACTTCCAATGTCAAGTAAAAATTGAGAAACAAGTTCCTGTATAACAGTGAAAATTCATAAGATTGGGAAGATAGCTTCATGTAGGAAAACCCAGTTCTTCAGGTAGTTTGAAAACAGAAGTAAGAGACAGTAGATATGACTGGAAATATAGACAAGAATAATTATACCACACAAAAGAATTTGTAAACAATAGGAAGTCACTAGAGGACAGTAATGGTAGAATGAAAATAATGTCATATATATGTTAATGTATCTCTCTCTCTCTCTCTTTTTTTCTCTCTCTCTCTTTAACTCTTTTTAAAAAGTGTTTTTTATTGTGAATTGAGTGATAGTTTACATAGGAGAACAATGGTTTTACACTCATCATTTCATTGCAATGATTACAATCTCCTTCATGCATCATCATTCAACAGTATTTGCTTCTATTCCCTCTGTTCTTTTTTTTTTTTTTTTTTTTGGGGGGGGGGGCTTGTACACAAAAATACTCAGTAATATATAATCATTTAAACAAAGGGCACATTCTGCAAGCCAACCTTCTGGCTGCCAGCATACAGCCTTTCTCTTTCCATGAGTCTAGACTCCTGAGCTGCTTTTTCTCTCTATGTCATCATCTCTGCCTCCATCCCTGGTGTTGTTTCTCTGGATAGGGTCCCATATTCTGCTCATGGTCTTTTCCCTTCATGGTCCTAGGGTCCTCTCCTCCTGGACTGCAAGGTTAACTACTAACCCCTTTTTGTTGCAAAATTTCTAGTTATCAGTATCTCTTGATTTAGTTACAGGTTTTTAATCCTTGTAAGTCTTGCCATTATAAACTGCAAAAGCAAGAATAATATGTGTTTTATTATCTCATATTTCATATCAATTACCTAGCACATGAGAGTTCAATAGGTTTGTGAAAATGATTGAGTAAATAAAGTTATTCGAATATGATGATGACCTGGATTTGAACACATTAGGATAATATCATATAGACTGCTAGTAGACAGTTTAAATTATATTCTATGGTTTTAGCTTTAAAAAGCATGAAAATATTTAAATAGTTATAAAAGACCTTAGGTAACATTCAGCATTTTAAGTATCTTCCCAAGGGCTCAATATTTTACATTTATTGCAATAGTTTGTGGTCTTTATGTCACTGCTAATTAGAGCTTGTCTTTTACATGCATATCCTAACATGGTTATTATATTAGAACAAATGTTCATTGCACTTTTAATCCAATATCTTATGAGAGAAGAAAAAAGTCAAGAAAAAGAGACAAAAATAACTCCATGTAACGATTGTCACAATCAAAAGCATTAGTAAAGTCAAAGTTCAAAGCTATTCTTAATGATTGAAAATGACAACTCCAAAATATGTATCTGTTCACAATCAGAACTTCTTTTAATCAGGGAAACAAATACAGCTTACTCCTATAACTATTTTCTTGGAATTTTCCAGATTTAAAATTCATTACAAACATGGATGAGTGTATAAGAACACTTTTTATGGGTGTTATGACAGAAGAGGGAAAATAAAGAAATGATGTTGCTGTTAAGTGTCGTTGAGTTGGTTCTGACCCATAGCAACCCTGTATCATGTTTCTGAGGAGTGTCTGGTAAACTTGAACTGCTGACCTTGTGGTTTAAACTAAATTTGAAGTTTACATTAACCCACAGTGCCACACCAGGGCTCCAAATAAGGGAATAGAGCAGAAAACAATATGGAAGAAATCATGAGTATCTCCATAATTTGGTCCACCACTCATCTCAGTTTATTGTACTGTGATGCCTTGTGTGTTACTGTGAGATTCACCCATGGTGGACAAGTTGCAGCTGAGCTTCCAGATTTAAAACAGACACGAAGAAGGAGAGATAGATTACTTTTGAGTATTTAGCCACTGAAATCTTATAAACAGCAGAAGAATATTGTCAGATAGCACCAAAATATTGGCTATGGAAACATAATGAATAGCACCCGAATATTGTCAGATATAGTGCTGGGATTTGAGGCCCTCAGGTAAAAAGGCTTTTGAAACACGGGGGAACGCCACTTCCTCAAAGTTGAGTTGACTGTGATGACACGAATGCAATAAAACTTGTATACCTTCATTTGCTGATGGGGTACTACTCAAAAAGAGAAAGAAGCAGTTGTAAGCACCCATTGATAATCTGAATACAGAATGCACAAAGTATGAATTTAGGAAAGTTTGAAGTTGTCAAAAATGAAATGGAACCCATGAAGATCAATCTCCTAGGGATTAGTGATCTGACATGGAGTATTACTGGCCTTTTTTTTTTTTTAAATGTTTTATTGTGAATTATACGATAGTTTATTTGGAAGAACATTAGTTTTACATTCATTCTATTGTATATTGTTTCATTGCCATGGTTACAATCCCCTCTATGCATCACCAACCAACCAAAGGGTATACCCTGAAAGCCTGCCTACACTCCCCACCCCACCCCCCAGTCTTCAGCACACAGTTGCTCTCCCTCTCTGGATCTAAAGTCCCCAGTTGCTCCATCACTCCACATCATCATTTCTGCCTCCATCTCCGGCATCACTGCTTCTCTGGGTAGGTTCCTTCTCTTGGTTCTTTTCCTAGACTGGAAAGTTAATCACTCCATTCCTTGCTATAAAATGTCTACCTTTACATTTCTAACTGTCACAATCAGTCCTGATAACAATTATTCACTGTTGTATTACAAGAGACCCATCTGCATTTCATTTCATCAGCTCTGCCTAAACAGATTAGATAGTACTCACTGGAGATTCTGCTTTCCTCCAGGCCCCCTGGCTCTAGGTTCCCTCCTGAAAGCTTGTAAGCCAGTTACTTCTTGCCTTTGTAGCCCCCCCCCCATTTTGGGTAGCCAATGTCCAAGTTGCCCATCCCTGTCTACTCTGTGTGTGGAGGAGGTGAGAATGATTCTTGCTGTAAGGATTTGTTCCCTCTTTTGAGCTACTGCATCCATAGGTGTAGGTCAAGTTCATTAAATTGTATCGGATTACTCTTTTTTTCCTCTTCTTTCTTCTTCTGGTTGAGCTCTGATCATCAAATCATTGAAGCCAGGTCAAGTGGGTATTATCTGCAAGTGTGGGTGTTCTTCTGCATATGCCCTCTCTTTTTATCAGCTGAATGCTTCACTCTCCACATTGTAGGGCTTAGCTCGCCACTTCATTGCTGTTTTTCCCTCACTTCCCCTTATCGGTGATGAGCGTGGTCACCAATCAGAGCATGTAATCCCATTGAGCCTTATTCTTGGAAGGGGGTTTGCACTGAGGGGACCCGACCACTTGCCTTGATGTTTCCTGGGCAAACAACTTGTTTGTTCTTGTAGTAACAGTCCGTCAGTACTGGCCTGTTTTAAACTAGCATTCAGATGGTTTACAATGTTGAGAATGGTAAATTGAAGAGGAATGGTATATTATTGATCATAAAAAGAAAATTTCAAAATGAAATTTCAAAATAAACCTGATCAACAACAACAACCAACATTAGACAAATTCACCCACTACTCAACTTCATAAAAGGCAGAGAATGGTGCACAAGCTCATCCTTGATCACACTCACCAGAAGGCAATTGGTGAGTGCATAAGAATACACCAACATACATTAATCAAATTACTACAAATAAAAGGATACTACAATGTCTGTTCAAAAAAAAAAAAAGAGTAGTTCAAACAATGACCAAGTGACAGAGCTAGAAAATGTTTTTGACTAAAAAAGAGGTACTGGAACTGTCTGAAAAAAAGTTCAGAAGAATGTTATTTGTTATTGTTGTTAGGTGCCATTGAGTCGGTACCAACTCATACCAACCTTATACACAGCAGAACAAAACACTGCCTGATCCTGGGCACACTATGACATACTGAGAGGTGAGTGGTGGTAATTAGTATTAAATGGCACTAATTCATGAACACACACCAAAAAAAAAGTTCTCTGCTTAACTCATTCTGCTCAAGCAAATGGGAAATATACTACCATATAATATAGTAATAAGATATAATACAGAGAATTATTATTCAGTTTTAGTTTATTTAGAATGGTCTAAATCAAAGTAAAGTGTTAATAAACAACAAAAAAGTATTTTTACAAGTCTTCAGGTTAAATCTCCCCTGTTTATTATTCCCCATGATTTAACAAAATGGAAAAATCCATAGATCATAAAATATCAATATTATAAATTAAATGCAGCAAAATAACAATATTGAATCCATGGCAAAGAAGTAAAGTAAACTTGAAACTGAAGATAAACTTTCCAACCATATAAAATAAGAAGATAAATTAATAGAATATAGACAGAGTGTGAGGAATAAACATAACAAAATTAGGAGGGATTATAAATATTCAAATTGTAAATGTTAGGAGTAACCAGCTGTTAGAATACATAACTAGTAAGATCATTGCTATGTTTTTCTACTCTAAATTTTTGTGTGTGATTAAATACAAGGTAATGATTATAGAAAATTGGACGCTTTTTGAATTCTTTCTCCTGGATGCTTCATTTCATCAGCTGTTTTTTCTTCTCCTGATTTAATTAATTATAACATCAATTTTTATTACTTCCAAAACCATGAGCAGCAGTTTTTGTTGAGTGCCATCGACACAATTCTAACTCATAACAATCCTGTATAGCAGGGAGCAGCTTCCTATATAGGGCAATGAAGCTCCTTAAATCCAGTGAAATCGCTGCCTGTGGTGGTGGCCAAAGTTGACAGCTGTATCTTTTGCTGATGGTAGCATAAGGTGTAAACATTGCTCCGAATGCCCCACTGTATAACACCCATAGTATACAATGAGCTTATATTGAATGTCCTTGGAAAATGGCTTTGCCCTTTCCAGAAGTAATAAGCAGCCATTCAAATAATAGATCCAGTCAACATTTTATTAATTTTAATGTATGTTTCTTCAGCAATAATAATTCCTGTTTTAGGCTCTAGAAAAAAAGGAGTGAATTAAATAGGTAAGTTCTTTTGACAACACATTTCCATAGCACCAAATTACTATAAAAATTAAAGTACAGCTTTCTTATATTGTTCATCTGATTTTTATAGTAGACACTTTACTTTCACTCAGAAATGAGTTCATGTTAAAAACAAAACAAAAACCTCAAATATTTGGAAATGTGTTCAGAAATACACTGCAATTGTTCGCTTTGAACTTTAATGTTGCTGTAGGTACCATGGAGTTGACTCCATCTCATAATAACCCTGTACACAACAGAACAAAATCCTGCCCAGTGTTATGCCATCTTCACAATAATTGTCAAGTTTGAGCCCATTGTTGTT
>NW_006408562.1:4188760-4197580 GCF_000296735.1 Chrysochloris asiatica | reverse complement strand
GAATCCAACTTGAACTTTCAGTTGCTCCCTGTCAATGTTGCTCCCTGTCTACTGCAACTCTTTAATTATCTTTAGAAAACTTTTACTTGGTATTAATTATGCCATTTGATGATTTCTGCATTCTGGTTGGTCAGCAGGTTTTTTTTGTTGTTTGTTTGTTTGTTTGTTTTGAGAAGTACAACAATGGCGACACAAATCTCATATACTCTGGACATGTTATCAGGAAGCAGCAGTCCCTGTAAAAGAACATCACGCTTGATAGAAGATCAGTACAACAAAGGAAGTCCCTCAACAAGATAGGCTGGTACAGTAGCTACAAAAAGGGGCTCAAACATAGGAATGACTGAGTATGGGGCAGACTGGGCAGTTTTCTGGTGTACCTAGGGTTACTATGAGTCAGAATTGACTCAAGGGTACCTATCAATATTCCATGTCCTTGTAAGCTTAAAATAGCATTTGATTGTTCTTTAAACTGCTCCTCCTCATACTCTTTCTTCGTTTTTCTTTCCCATTTCTTCAAATACAAGTGTTCAAAGTAGATTTTAAAGCCTACTATATTTCAGATTCTGGTAGCATAGTGGTTACAACTCGGGCTGCGAACCTTAAGGTCAGCAGTTCGAAACTACCAGCCGCTCCGTGGAGAAAGATGAGGCTTTCTACTCCTGTAAAGATTTACACCCTCGGAAACCCTGTACAGGGTCGCTATCGGTCGGAACCGACTCGAAGGCGCTTAACAACAACAACAACATATTTCAGATTTGGACTTCTAATATATAAGTGCTCAAGAAATGCTTGTTACTGTTGATAATATGAGCACATAGCCTCCTTATCAGTTCAGCTTCTGTGATAAGGGTTACCATCTCTACCTCAAAGTTGTACAAGGGTCAGGCAGGAAGAAACAGAGTGGGTAAAGTAGTTCCATGAAAGAAAATAAAACGATGGCAATTGTTATGACTTGGTGAACACAACTCCCTGAAAGGAGGCATCATTATTCAGCTACAGAAAATTATTATCAAGTGGAATACAAGTTCAAGGTTAACAAATTGTCCATTTTGTAAAAGTAAAAATCTGTATTTTAATGTTAAATTTTAATTTTAAATATTAGGCCAATATTGTGTCTGTTAAGTTGGACTATATTGAGGGCAGACTTTGCCTTAATTTAACAGAGTAAGGTATATACCAGGTACTCAATGTTTGTTGAGTAGTTTCCCCCATTTGCTTTCTTCCTCCCCTTAGACCGAAACATCCAGAACAACTGATAAAATATAAAGGCACTTATGATTTCTCTTTGTCTCAAATTGGACTCTCAATAACATGAAGGCAAAGATCATGTTATTCATCACATTAGCTTCCAATACAAGGCCTGGCATATGGGAAGATCTCAGAAACACTTGCTGTTACCGAAACAATGACTGAATAAATGAAGACCTGAGCAAGTGACCAATTTACCTTTAGATTGTAATATACTTTTTAAATTAAGATGTTGATTAAATCAATTCAGTTCTTGGTACACTGACTCAAAATGGGGACAGAGGAGTATACTTACCCCAACTCCTTGTTTTACATGGCAAAATAAGTAGAATAATATAGGTCAGGCTGTGGGATCTGATCATGAAAACATGGCAGCTTTTATGGTTGTTGTGTCGAAACCCGTGGTTATCTTACGCTCAATTCCAGTCCCAACACTAGCCTCAAATTTTACACTTTCTGGTCCACAGTTTCAGTATTTAGACTTTCTTCCTCTAAGATTTCCTTGGGTTCTGGTTTCTGTAGGGCTGTCCTCTGGGAATAGGTGATTTGGGGTCTCAGCAGTGAGCACTGGCTTGCTGTTTTTTCATCTGTAGCTCCTCCCACTGCCTTGCCTGCTGCTCACCCATGCAGTCCCTGAAGGCCTTCACCTGTGGCTGGCACTGCCGCCAATCCTGATGCTGGGCCATGTACTCCTGCACAGCGTAACAGGAGGCAGAACAGCCTGAGCGGGAGATTAGCTGGTCCAGAGGACCCTCTTCCTCAGCCTCCTTCTTCACCTGCCAGGTATGGCCTCCAAGACCTGAGGTTGACATATTGGAGAAGCTCCGACAGTCGGAAGAAGAATGCTTGCTCCTGCCCAACGACATCCATTCAGAGGCAGCGTGGATGGTCAGTAGTTTTTGAAATGTGCACAAATACTGACCTTTTCCATTTGGTATAACGACTTGCCATAGATGACTGAGCACCTCCAGTGCTGTAGCAGTTTGTTGAAAGGTTTCAATTTGGATTCCATCAATTCCTGGAGCCTTGTTTTTCACCAGTGATTTCAGTGCAGCATGTACTTCTTGCCTCAATACTATTCAGACCCGAACATACGCTACCTCCTGAAATAATTGAACACCAGCCAAATTGTTTGGTACAGTTACTCTTTACTCTTTCCATCCTGAAGTTTAATGGGTACATCTAAATCTTATTTCTTGCTCTTTAATCACTCATGCAAGTTGACAGAGGCAAAACAATCCAGTCTTTATTTCTGAGTTTTCCAGACCCATCCATATCTTAAATATTCCAGTGAGTCTTCTTTAGCTTTAACTGGGCCTCTTATTACAAATGATAAATGTAACAACTTCAATAGCTAGGTAAAAACACTGAAAAATAAAATCAGACATTTTCCATTAAGAGGAATCCATATATTCTTAGAATGTATTTACTCAATAATTACCACAGGAAACTCTTTTTAAAATAACAAAAAAATTAACTGTAACAAGGTGATAACCTTCACATATTCATTTTGCAACAATAAACGTCTCTAAAGAAATAAGAAGTTGCCTAAGAAATGTCTACACATCCAAATCCATTAACATGTGAAAAACCAAAAATGCATTTAAATTGTATCATTATTTATATCATATGACAGCAAGATATTTATTCTCTAAAGTATATTAGCTACTGCCATCAAGTCCATTTCAGCTCACAGCAACACTATAGGACAGATTAGAACTGCCCCAGAAGGTTTGCAAGGAGTAGAGTCTTGGTTTGGTGCTGTAGGATAAGCATTGGACTGAAAGGTTGCTTGAACTGCTAGGTCAGTGGTTCAAACTCACCAACCATGCCTCAGAAACTATGAGTCAGACCCAACTGGACAGCACTTAGCAATAACAACAACAGTCTTAAGGAAGCCAACCGTCACATCTTTCTCCCATGGAGGAGTTGTTGAGTTAGAATGGCCTACCTTGCAGTAATGAGCTGAGCTCTTAACCATTACATCACAAGGCCTCTTTCCAAAGTGAAATAAAAATATATTACTTATAATAATTAAGAAATAGTAATTTATTAAAATTAGTGATCTTCAAACTAAAATTGAATATCTACTTTTAGTTTGTAACTTTCCAAACTTGATACTCAATGCTTCAGTGGGCTATAACTTAAAACTACTTATTAAAATAAAGTGTATTAATATATGCTTTATTTTAATATTAGTTCAGACATTTGACAAAATTAATGCAAGTATAATAGAATTATGCCCATCAATTATGCCCATCAAACAGAGTATTGAAAAGACATACTGTGTTCATCATGGTACAATGGACAAAGGGATAGTTAAAATTAAAGATCTTTTTGACAAATAATTTATGCTTACTCTCACAGCATACACTTTCAGAATGCTGTGAGGAGCCCATCAGATTTACTCCTCATACTGTAGAATAAGACTTCTTAGTGGTACTAAAGTTAGTATTTATTTACTAGAAATAAGTGAATCTGCATTTATTTTTAGGCAGAATGTGACTAGTAGTCATTAATAAGAATTTATATTTCATCCCCCTAACACTGATGAAAATTATTAGGATACATTCCAAATGGATGACCAAGTGAACTTTTCTTTTACAAAATATAATCAGTATTTCTGGAAAAATGCAAAGTTTTTATTTTACCATCACAACTCAATTGCTATTAAGTCAGTTCTGACTTAAAACTACCCTATGCAGGGTTTCTGAGCCTGAAAATCTTTACAGGAGAAATAAGCTTCCTTTTTCTTCTATGGAGGGACTGGTATATTTGAGCTTCTAACTTTATTGTTAGTAGCCCGATGCATAACCCAGGATGCCACCACAATTCCTTATTTTACAGTAAGACATTGCCAACTTTTGAAAATGTCATAAATATCAATATTCTAATAAATATATGTCCAAATCTGCTTCACTTTTGATACTTTAAGCTTAATGTCCAGTTTCTTCAAGGAATCCTGGTGTGGTGCTGGACAGAATAAGCATTGGATAGCTAACTGCAATGTCCACAGTTCCAACCCTCCAGCCACTCCTTGTAAACCTTATACAGGGTTGCAATAAGTCAGAACAAACTCAAATAGGTTTTCAGGGCCTAATCCCTCAGAATGGACTGCTTATTCCTTCTTCCTAGTCTGTTCTCAGTTTGGAAGTTCTGCTTAAACCTACCCACCTTGCTAGTATTTGAAACACCAGTGATATATCTTCCAGCATTAGTGCACTGGTCAAACCACCACAATACAAGAAACTGACTTAAATGTGACAGATGTTTGGGTTTTAAAATATTATGTATTATTTGATTTTATAACCCTTTGAAGGGTTTATGACACATTAAACATTGCATGTTCAATAAATATTATTGAATGAATGCAACCTACTCCAGAGTTTCTTCTCTTACTCTCTCAGGATTCCTATTTTTGAAGTTTCCCTTCATTATTCATCCTCTTTTTTCTTGGAGAGCTCTATCTCTTCTATTTTAAATGTTCATATTTTCAATATTTCTTCTTTAACCCTTTAATTTATTTAGCTGTTTATACTTTTATTTTTATGGTGTCAAATATCATGACTTCCTTTTCTTCATAAGAAGACAAGATCAATTTTGACAGATACAATGACCCTTCTCAGTTCAAAGCTATTCCTCTTCCCTTCCCAAAGGATGTCTTCAAAATCAAAATAAAATGCTTTTTTCCAGCTAATGACAGTTGTTATCATAGGCTGACTTTTCTTAAAAAGCAAATTTTGAGGAGGAGTTGGGAGTCCAGGGTATTTATATGCAGTTGCCTTTGACATCTACACTTGCAGAGGAAGAGACAGGTGTGGAATTGGACAGAGAGAAGTTGGTATGTGATAACAAGAGCCAGGGTTAGCTTCAGGGAAAGGCTCAGGGGCTAATAGGGCTCATCAAAGTTTCCCTGAGGTATATCAAGATGGTCAGACCTTTACAACCCATCTAAAATAAGCCATTGCATGTAGGTCATCTGGAAAGGAATATAGCCTTGAACTGAATACTTTTCTAAGGTAATTAATAATAAAGAAAGGACAACCGCAAGCTATTTTCTGAAAACACCCCAAGCAGCTGAGTCAAAGTTCATCCTTAAAGGAAGATATGAATGGTTCATTCTAATGTTGAAATACAGATGTGTAATTTTGAAACTAGTTTATTTTTCTGAGAATGCTTTTAGATTTACAGAAGATTTTCAAAGAAAGTACAGCAAATAGCCACAAAGGTCACACCTAATTTCCCCTATTATTAACAATTTCACTAACATATTTCATTAGTTAAAATTAATGAAACTATATATTGGAGTCCTGTTATGGTGCTGTAGAATAAGCGCAGGATCACAAGGTCGGTTTGAACTGCAAGGTCCGCAATTCACACTCAGCAGTTGCTCCTCGGAAACCCCTATTCTGAATCGCTATGATTCTGAACCAACTAGACAGCATTTAAACAACAACAACAACAGCATATAGGTACTTATTGAAAAAAAGAAAAGGTAATTTCTTCACATTTCCTTAGCGTTTACCTAAATTTATTCATTCTAGTATTCCTTTAAAGATATCTTATTACAAGTAATAATCCTGTCTCCACATATTTTAAATTTTCTGAAATTTCAATTGTTAGAGTTTTAATATCATACTATTTTGGTTAGAGTACTTTCTTTCTTTTCTTTCTTTCTTTCTTTTTTTTTTTTTTTTAATGATTTCAGGCACCTTGCATTTTATGACCTAACTTGGGATAGAGAAGAAATAGTCTATGTGTGCATGTGAAAAATGTGTATTTGCTATTGACATATTGAATGCTTTTTAGGTATCTCTTAGGGCTAGTTGGTTTAGTGTTGTTTGCTATTTAAGTGTTCTATTTTCCAGTAGATATCCTACCTGATTGTTCTACTGTTGCTTCAGTATAGAAAGTTAGTTATTGATGAATAAGAACAGAACTGTCAACAACTAGGTTGATGGTTTGAGCCCACCAGCCATTTCATGGGAGAAAAATAAGGTTTCCTGCTCACACAAAGCTTTACAGCCTCAGAAACCCCAAAGAGGGTCACTATGAGTTAGAACAGACTTGACAGCATTTAACAAAAACACAGTTTTATTACTGAAATCTAATAATGATGTAGCACGCATTATTTCTCCCAACTTAGGTCAACCACTTTTACTTCTTCTATTACCTTCTAACCACCTAGAATTTTTGCTTCTAACTATACACATATCTAGGAGTCCTGGTGTGGCTCTGTGGGCTAATGCGTCAGACTGAAAACTTATTTGAACTGCAAGATTGGTGGTTCAAGCTCACCAGCTGCTCCTTGGAAACCCTATACAGGGTTGCTATGGGTTGGAATCGACTTAATGGCACTCAACAACAACAACAACATTTATTTAGTCCTTACTGTAGTTCAAACTCACCAGATGCTACTCAGAAATCCTGTACAGGGTCACTATGGATGGGAACTGACTTAACAGCACTTAACAACAACAACAAATATATCAGACCATTATATGAATTCAATCACATATATACATTGTTTCTTAACACATCTGTGAGGGCTTACCATTGTCCCCCATGACACAAGGAACTGGAAGCTGAGAGCAATTGCAGATTTGTGCAATTTCACGTAAATAATAAATATAGGAGTAGAATTTACTCCTGATCTTATATGACTTGAAAATGTATGCTTTAAATAAGTTCCTTTTATTTTACTTTCAATGACTAATGTCCTTCTGATGACTAATGACTTTTTTGTTCAAAGAGAAACTTTTGTAGCAACCAAAAGTATTGGCTTCTATTCTTCTGATTTCATTTACTTAAATACATACCTAACTAGCAGCATGGAATGGCATAAAGAGATACCAAGAGGATTAAGGAAATGTCTTGCCCATTTACATTTCACTCAGAAACCTTAGGCTGTACACAATGGAATGAATAAAATATGTAAATGGTATATAAATCAGAATAATAATTCCCTCTTGAATATATAGATCAGCGATATTACTGCTTTCAGTTGTCAAACTGTTAAGAATTACCATCTTTTCAAGAAGTTTACAAGTATACTTTTAAAAACATTTTCTGGATTGAATTTATAAAGATAATTATGGATTAAATCCATTTTACTGGATTGAATTTAAAAAGAAATCAACAGGCAGCATTGGGAATTTTGTTGATTACTTTTGGATGCACTGAAATAGCATTGCTTTCTAATTAGGAATTAGGCTCCACATGAGTGATTTTTAAGATTTCTTATTTCTGCTGTAGTCTTACAAATCTCAAGAGTCTTTATGTGCATCTATTTACTCTCTTCCTCTATCTATGTAACAAAATTAATTGTTACAGTGTTCAGAAATTTTCACTTAAGTTAGCTATAAATATGTAATTTTGTATAGTTTTTAAAAAAATGATCATCCTGCTGTCACATTTGAAACATAGATTGAAATATGCTTTCTCCATTAAAAGCCTATGAAAATGATCAATAACAGAAAGAGAAAGATGCTTTTTAATTTGTGGTTTGCTGATCAAATATTGTAAACAGTTCCATATCACAAAATAAATTAATAAGGAAAAATAGACTTCTCTACAATAAGAGTAGGAGATTTTAATACACCACTTTTTATAAGACAGTAAAACTAGAGAACACTTGAACAACACTATTAACCCACTAAACCTAAAAGACAAATATAGAACATTCCAACCAAAGTAGCACAATATGCATTCTTCTTCAAAACATATCTATCATTCTCTAGAATAAGTCCCATTTTATGATATGGAACAAGTTGCAACCAATTAAAAATGATTATAATCATACAAAGCATCTTTTTTGACAATAATGGAAGAAAGCTAGAAATCCATAATAGACAAAAAGTGAAGGGAAAAAAAAGCACTACTAAATAACCAATGAATCATAGAAATCATCAAAAAAATAATAAAAGCAAATCATACAATTGATTGGGAATGAAATTACAGCATATCAGAACTTACAAAGTGAAGAAAGTAAAAAGAGATAAATATATATCAGTAAATTGTTGTTGTTGCTGTTAAGTGCTGTTGAGTCAGTTCTCACTCAAAACAACCCTGTACAGGGTTTCCAAGGGGTGGCCAGCGAGATTGAACTTCCAACTTTGTGGTTCAAACTGACCCTGTGGTACGGGGTTTTATCCCACAGAGCCACATCCTTATATATTAAACAAACAAACAAACAAACAAACAAACAAAACAAGAAAGATCAAATCAACAATCCAATTCTACAATTTGCAGAACTAAGAAAAGCAGAGCAAATTAAGCCAAGAGCAACCAGAAAAACAGGAAATAACAAAGATCCGGGCATCAAGAGATTTTAGAAAGGAGAGACAAGGGATGTAGTCAATCAAGAAAATCAAAAGTTGGTTCTTTGAAAATATCAAAATATAGATATAATTTAGCTATAATGACAAAGAAAAAAGCGAGGAGATGGGACTAATCAAAGTAAGAAATGAAACTGGGTACATTACAACAGATCCAACAGAAATGGAAATGTGCATAACAGGCTATTATAAAAAGTTGTACTCCTACAAATTTGGTAACTTAAATAAAATC
>NW_006408562.1:4180996-4187165 GCF_000296735.1 Chrysochloris asiatica | reverse complement strand
CAAAATTCGAAAAACACATAACGTACTTAAAGTAACCCAAAAAGAGGTTGTAATGTCAGCAGACCTATAACAAGAGAAGAGACAGAATCAGAACATACAAACTTCAACAATGTCTCAATTTAAATTAAACAAAATTCCTCACCACTGAACCAGGGACCAACATCATGATAGACGGAGAAAAGATTAATGTTGTCAAGAACTTCATTTTACTTGGCTTGCTAATCAATGCTCATGGAAGCAGCAGTCAAGAAATCAAATAACGTATTGGGCAATGTTGCTGCAAAAATCCTCTTTAAAGTGTTACAGAGTGAAGATGTCACTTTCAGGACTAAGATTCACTGGACCCAAGCCATGACATTTTCGGCTTCCTCATGTGTATGTGAAAGCAGGAAAAAGACAGGAGAATAACAGTTGCATTTTAATTATGGTGTTGGTGAAGAACATTGAATACACCAGGAATTACTAGAAGAAAGAACAAATCTATCTTGAAAGAAATACAGCTGAAGTGTTCCTTAGAAGTGAGGTTGCCAAGACTTTGTCTTGTGTACTTTGAACATATTTTTAGGATAGAGCAAACCCTGGATAAGAAGTAGTTGTTGTTAAGTGCCATAGAGTCGGTTCTGACCAACAGAGATCCTGTATAGTGTTTCAAAGGGGCGGCTGATGAGACTGAATCCTGGCCTTGTACTTCAAATCAAATGACTCTGCAGTCTGGTGCATTAACCCACAGCACCACACCAGGACTTCTGGTAAACTAGTGGGTTATTGAAAATGAGAAAGACCCTTTTGTGAGGGAGGCACAAGACTGACAGTGTTTCTTTCTGTTGTAGGATGTCTATGAGCCAGAATTCACTTGATGGACTTCACAACAATACTACTCTGAAGAATTCTGAGCTCTTTGGTCTTTATCATGTCAAAAATGCTCCATTGGAGCCATCCAGACAAGCAATCAAGTTCCTTCAGGACAAACCCTCCTCCAAGACTGAAACTTAAAGGGAACACATAACACATGAGCAGGGCTGTAAGCTTGCTGGTGATCATGTTGGTCCACTAGTGAGTGAAAAAGGGGAAAAGGCAGTAATGAAGAAATGGGTTGAGTTCAACCATGTTCCATAAACTCCCGTTAACCTGGAGATGAGAGAATAGGAAAGGCTGATTGGTCCAAAGTGTGGTGAGACCTAGGGACTCCTGAGCCAAGGACATAGTCATGGAGGATGCTTCACTGAGAGTAAAGCATCCAGCTGGTATGAAGTGAGGGGAGATGCACACGAAAAACCAAACTTTCCGATAGTACCCTTTGACCTAGCCTTGATGGCTTGATAATCAGAACTTGACTAGAGGATGATTTTTTTTTTTTTTAAATGAAGGAAACGAGTGTAAATTGTTACAATTTGATGAACTTGAACTATAATTATAGATGTAGTAGCTCAAGGTACCAACTGAAAAGGAAGGAGTCTTCACATTAAGTATACACAGTAAGTATTCTCTGTATACAGCATAGATAGGACAGGCAACTTAGACATTAGCTACGTAAAATGTGGGGCTATAAAGTCATGAAGCAAGTGGCTTACAAGTTTTCAAGAGGGAGTTTAGTTTCAGAGTGTGGGGGGAATGTAGAGTCCCTACTGAATAGTTTTCATCTTGTCTAGACGGGTCTGGTGAAAGGAGATGAAGATAGCATTCTGTTGATTCAATAGTGAGTAATTGTTATCCTGACTATTTGTGACTGTTATAACTTCAAAGATAGAGGTTTTGTAACAAAAATGGGGAAGGAGGGGAGTAATTAACCTTATAGTTCAGAAGCAGAGGACCCTAGGACCGTCAAGGGAGATGAGCACAGGCAGAATTTGGGACACTATCCAGAGAAGCAGCAACACCAGAGATGGAGGCAGAGATAAGGACCTGGAGAGACAGTGCAGCTGAGGACTCTGGACTCATGGAAAGAGAAAGGCTGTGTGCTGGTGGCCAGGAGGCAGGCTTGCAGAATTTGCCCTTTAGTTGTTTACATTATTATATATTCCTGAGTGTTTTTGTGTATACCCCTCCCCCCACACACATACAAAAAAACCCACAGAGAGAATAGAAGCAAATACTATTGAAGGATGATGCACGGAGGAGATTGTAATCATTGCAATGAAACGATGGTGTAAAGCTAATATTCTCCCATATAAAGTATCACTCAATTCACAATAAAAACTTAAAACAAAAAGGGTTATTTTTTTTAAAATCTGTAGAATAATAATAAAAATTACTTAATGAGTATTCAGTACATGTGTATTTAAATAATTTTTAAAGAAGATGCTCAAATTGACTAGAGTATTAAGATATCACAGATTCATAAAGGAATGTAAATAACGCCGTTTTCTTCAGTAACTTTTTCTGAAATAAAATTATAGAGGGGGGAAAAAAAGCCCCATTGACATCCTCAAGAGACTCAAATCTTGTTCCTTTTCAATGTTCTCTGAGATTTGGGTATAAAAATAAGTCTTAAGAGGTAAGATCAGGGCTATAGTATGGATGGGGTAAGGTTTCTCTAAAAATTTCTCATAGGACAGCTCCTGGCTACCCTTGAAGAAACAGCTGGTGCATTGTCTTGAATGAAAAAAAAAAAAAAAATTCTGCACAGCTTTTCCTGGCCCTTTGCTCACCAATGAAATTTTAAATTTTCTTGAAACTAATACCTAAGAAGCTTCCATGCTTGTTTTTGTCCTTTGAGAAAAATCTATCAAGGTTACCATTTATTTATAAGTGCCCCAGTCTCCATAACCTTCTGTGGTGATGTCTGACTTGAACTGGACTGGCTTGCAGATCCCCTTAGAAACGACTGTGTTGGTTGGACCATACTCTCTGGGTTGGACTGGTAAATTCATGAGCATGCCGAGTTATCATTTATTCTATAAAATCTCCTTCATTAGCTTTGATATTGCTGAAAAGACTGATGGAAATTCAATGTGTTTTTTTTTTTTTTTAATGCACCTTGGTATGACACTGTAGGATAAGCACTGAACTAGTAACCTCAAGGTCATAGTTTCAAATGAATTAGCTTCTCCTCTGAAACCCTTCACAGGGTCACTATGAGACAGAACCAACTCAACAGTGCTAAAAAATAAGACTAAGACAAGTGTATTACTTACAGTATATTATTGCAGCCCTTAACTGATCACAGAAATAGATTTATATACATTTTGTTTGAAATAAGCCCATGCCTATGTGAACTGTAATCCTACTATATAGAAATTCCCAAAGAATCACAAGAAAGATTCTAGAACAAATAGATGAATTCAGTTAAGTTTCAGGGTACAAGATGAACACATAGAAATCAATTTCTACATATCAACAATGAGAAATCTAAAAATAGCATGCAAAAGAATTAAATACCTAGTAAGAATTCTACAAGGAAGGTAAAAGACTTATACAATGAAGGTAAAAGACTTATACAATGAAAAGTGTGTAATAAAACAGACCTACATGAGGGAGTAGAGTTGTGGGGCTGTGGGTTAATTAATGTGGGTTAATTAAAGCCGTCTTGAACTGCAAGTTTGGCAGTTCAAGCTCACCAGTTGCTCCTTGAAACCCTATACAGCTTTGGTTCAGAACTGACTCTACAGCACTTAACAACAACAACAATATAAGGGAGAGTTATTCTGTACTCATAGATTAGAAGACAATATAAGAAAGCAAATATTGTTGTGTTTTCAAATAGTTATTTCCTGTTGAGCTTCTCTTAGAGGACACCACTACCATGTCCATTTCTATCCTCATATTGATTTACAAAGTATTGCCTTTCTCCTAAAAGAACAACACCAAATAATCTAGTCAGTTTAACAAATTTTAAAACTTATTATTAAAGCAAATGACATAGAAAGAGTAGAAGTTCATATTCTATAATCTCAGGACAAAGCCTATTTTTTTTGTTTTTGTTAAAAGGTATTTGTTGTTAAGGACCGTCAAATCAGTTCTGACTCATAACAACTCTACATAGGATAGCCAAGCTTTTGAAATCTACGTGGGAGCAAAAAAAACTCATTTTTCTCCTGCAGATCAGCTGTCAGTCCGGAATCGCAGTCCTTGTGGTTTGCAGTCCAGTGCTTATCATATAGAGTCACTTGGTTCTTACATGTGTGAGGTTGGTATCTGATGAGAATTGTTATTAAAATGTAACTTAAAAGGTAAGAAAAGTGTACCATTGTTGTAGAGCACAATGACAAAATGTGGTTGAAATTAAAAGTAAACAGCTTTTGTTTAGATTGTAGTCAATCACATAAGGACAAATATTATATGAGACCATTATTGTAATAAGTCAATAAAGTTTTTCATGCTAAAAGAACTGTCTTGATGGTTATCAGCAATGGATGGGAAAGGAAAGGAAGTCATGGGCTAGTTTGTTTCTGTTAAGTGCCTTAATCCATTCCAACTGATAACATATCTGTACAGGGTTTCTGAAAAGCAGCCAGTGTGTTTGAATTGCCGAACTTGAGGTTAGCAATCCAGTGTTTATCCTACAATGCCACATTAGGGGTAGAGGGTAGACACATGTTAACTTGGGCACTGCGTAAGGCAATTAAACATAAAAACAGAAAGGAAAAGAAAATGCAGAAAACATCACTAAATCTTTGTTGACACAGACAATGATTACAAAATTGGTGAGGATGCATCTGATTGGTAGATTACAAATGTTTCTAAAATTGCAGTTTGTTCTTTTAAGTTATAATCATGAAATTGGGTACATCTGGCCTCAAAACAATCAAGAGACCCTCCTTTCTTAACTTCAGGGAGGGCACATGTAATTCTATAGTTCATTTTGAGTAAGCATCTGTTCTGAAAATTGTTTAGAACCTGGCTTCCTAAACAGAAATCAAAACCTTAAGCAAGAAAAATTACATTATTCTCTGAAATTGTTTACCAAGTAATTTTCTCAGGGTCACAGGAGAGTTGCAGAAACTGCAGGCTACATTCCTGATGCAGAGGTTACTTTTGATTTAAAATAGAAATTTTAATCTTAGACATCAGAATAGCCACCATCATACGTTAGGAGTACAGAGTTAACTTGGGGTGCTCTTACTATTAAAATTTATTTCCAGGAAAGACTATGAAAAAAATAAAATCAGTAATGATAGAAATATATCAGACCATGTAATAACGACACAAAGGCCTTCAATTGCATGGATCATGAGAATCTATGGACAATAGTGTGAAGTATGAGTATTCTGGAACACTTAATTGTGCTCATAAGGAACCTGTACATACACCAAGAGGCAGTTGTTCAAACAAAACATGGGAACATGAATGGTTTACAATTAAGAAAGGTGTGCAACAGGTTTGTATTCTTTTACCATACTTATTCAACCTAGATGCTGAGCAAATAATCCAAGAAGTTGGGTTCTATGAAAAAAAACGTAGCACCAGAATTGGAGGAAGATTCATTAACAACCTGCAATATGCAGATGATACAACCTTGCTTGCTGAAAGTGAAGAAGAATTAAAATACTAACTGATGATGATCAAAGACCATAGCCTTCTGTATGGATTGCACCTCAATGTAAAAAAAACAAAAATTCTCACCACTAGACCAATAAACAATTCTTATCAGAGGAGAAAAGATTGGAGTTGTCAAAGACTTCAATTTTCTTGGATCAACCATCAGCACTCATGGAAGCAGCAGCCAAAAAAATCAAATGATGTATTACATTAGACAAATCTGCTGCACAAGACCTTTTTAAAGTGTTAAAGAGCAAAGATGTCAACTTGAGAACTAAGGAATACCTGACCCAAGCCAGGGAATTTTCAATGTCATATATATGTGAACGTTGGACAGTGAATAAGGAAGATCATAGAAGAATTGGTGCATTTCAGTTATGGTGTTGGAAGAGAATATTGAAAGTACCATGGGCTGCCAAAAGAACCAACAGATCTATGTTGGAAGAAGTGCAGCCAGAGTGCTCCTTGGAGGCCTGGATGGACCAGACTATCATTCTTTAGACATATTGTAAGGAGGGACCAGTCAGTGAAGAGGGATATCATGTTTGGTAAGGTGGAGGATCAGAGTAAAAGAAGAAGACTCTCAACGAGATGGATTGGCAAAGTGACAGCATCAATGGGATTAAGTGTGGCAACAATTGTGAGGTTGGCCCAGGACTGGGCAGTGTTTTGTTGTGTTGTTTGTAGGGTC
>NW_006408562.1:4179256-4180613 GCF_000296735.1 Chrysochloris asiatica | reverse complement strand
ATATTCCAGAAACTGACAAAGATTTATGTTCTGTGTGGTGCTGTGGGCTAATGCACTGGACTGCAAAGTCGTTTGAACCACAGGGTCAATGGTTCAAGCTCACCAGCCCTTCCCTCGAAACCCTATACAGAGTCGTTATGGGTCAGAATCGAAACCCTATACAGAGTCGTTATGGGTCAGAACCAACTCAAAGGCACTTAACAACAACAATGCAACAGATGCCTGACTTGCATACAAAATGCCAGCCTATGCGATACCTGGAAGGAAACTCTAGAAGACTCCATAGCCAATCAGTAATTGGAATTATTTGGTATAGTTAAGTGCCATCAAGTCCATTCTGACTCATAGCGGCCTTGTATAGGGTTCCAAGGAGCAGCTAGTGAGCTTGAACTACCGATATCATAGTTCAAATCGAGCTTGCAGTTCATCATATTGGCCCATAGCACCACACCAAGGCTCTTTATAATTGGAATTATAAAGAGCTGGAAAAAGAATGAGTTAAGAAGTAAGAAGGAGAGGGGCCATCAAGTGAGTCTCTCTTTCATCTGTACATCTCTAGTATCTGGGGCCCACCATGGCGAGAAAAGGTTTCAAGCTTCTTCATGACACAAATTGTAGCTAGAATGCCAATGCCGTATAATCCTGGGGATTTTGGCAAGATGTCTTCAGTGAAGTCACCTACAAGACATACTACCAATAGAAGAACATTCTTCCCTGGAGTCATTATGGGAAAGGTTTTCTTCCCATGTGATTATCATAAAATCTCTTCTGTCTATGAATAGCCTTCTGTCTATGAATATTGGGACACTTTTGCTCAAGTGTTGGTATGAAACAGAATTGTAAAAAGAAAGTAAGAGAAAAACTGCTTAACAATAAGTCCTGGTGTGGCGCTGTGGGTTAATGCGCCAGACTGCAAAGCAGTTTGAACTACAAGGTCGGTGGTTCAAGTTCACCAGTCGCTCCCTGGAAACCATATACAGGGTCGCTATGGGTCGGAACCAACTCGACACCACTTCACAACAAAAACAACAATCTAAGAGATAATATTTCAAGCCACAAAATGAAAGGAATAATAGAATGGTAGTGGTGGTGGTGGCAGTTCTGACTCATAGTGACCGAGTACAGTGTTTCTGAGGCTGTAAATCTTTATGGGAGCAGAATGCCTCATCTTTCTCCCATGGACCGGATGGTAGTTTCAAACAGCTGACCTTGCTGTTAACAGCCTGACTCGTAACCACTATGCTACCAGAGATCCTTAATAATAGATTGTTGCTGTTGTTGTTAAGTGCCTTTGAGTAGATTTCAACCCATAGCAACCCTGTATATGGTTTCCAAGGAGCAGCTGATGAGCCTGAAA
>NW_006408562.1:4177537-4178561 GCF_000296735.1 Chrysochloris asiatica | reverse complement strand
AAAAAGGCATCAATTCTTCTACAATCTTCCTTATTCACTGTCCAGCTTTCACATGCATATGAGGTTATTGAAAACACCATGGCTTGGGTCAGGAGTACCTTAGTCCTCAAGTTGACATCTTTGCTCTTCAACACTTTATAAAGGTCTTGGCAGCAGATTTGCCTAATGTGTCTTATGATTTCTTTACTGCAGCTTCCCAGAGTGTTGATAGTTGATCCAAGAAGAATGAAGTCCTAGACAATTTCAATTTTTTCTCCATTGATAATAATGTTGTTTATTGGTCCAGTGGTGAGGATTTTTGTTTTCTTTACATTGAGATGCAATCCATACTGAAGGTTGTGCTCTTTGAATCTCCATCAGTAAATATTTTAAGTCCTCTTCACTTTCAGCAATCAAAGGTTGTATCATCTGCATATCGTACCATGTTTTGTAAAGTAATCCAGGGGATAAAAAATAAAAGGCAGTATTGAAATTAATTTAATACAGTAAATTTACTCTGAATCTAAAAATGAAAAATTAAAATAAAAACTAAAGATTTATTTTACATTTTAAAAAAATTGAAAATCAAAAATAGTATGAAAAGCAAACAACCCAAATTCTAGTTGAGTCAGGGATTATACAAAAAGTCTAATAAATAATAATAAACTCCTTGCAGATTATTCTAGCATTATCTTCATATAAACAATTACTCAATTGTGTTTAAATATGATGAGGGAATGCAGTGGCTCTGTAGGATGAGCAATGGCATCTGAACCACAAACTCAACAGTTTGAGTATAGCACAAATATTTTCATATGCCTATGAAACCCTAAACTGGGTCACTATGAGTCAGAATGGATTCACTGAAATTTAACAAGTTTAAAAAATCGTATAAAAGATTGTCGTAACTTATGGCTAACTTGAATGTTTATATATGAAAATAGATTCTTTATAATCAGAAAGATGAGGTATAACAAAAAAGATTAGAAAGATACCCTTATGTCAGCTCAACATTGTCAGAAAATTTGAACTTAGAATATAAAAG
>NW_006408562.1:4171655-4172517 GCF_000296735.1 Chrysochloris asiatica | reverse complement strand
TTTTTTTCTGGGAAAATTCTAACTCCCCTTTTAGCAAATCCAATCAAGTGTAGGCTAAAGGTGGGCTTACAAACTCTCTGTAGTCATAATCAGGGTTGGAGGAAGATCATTAACAACCTGCAAAATGCAGATGATACAACCTTGCTTGCTGAAAGTGAAGAAGGCTTAAAATATTTACTGATGGAGATCAAGGAGCACAGCCTTCTGTATGGATTGCACCTCAATGTAAGGAAAACAAAAATCCTCACCACTAAGCATAGTGGTTACGAATCGGGCTGTGAACCTTAAGGTCAGCGGTTCGAAACTACCAGCTGCTCCGTGGGAGAAAGATGGGGCTTTCTACTCCCGTAAAGACTTACACCCTCAGAAACCCTATACAGGGTCTCTATGAGTCAGAACTGACTCAACGGCACTTAACAACAACAACAAACCAATAAACAATTCTTATCAAAGAAGAAAAGATTGGAGTTGTCAAAGACTTCAATTTTCTTGGATCAACCATCAACACTCACGGAAACAGCAGCCAAGAAATCAAACTACTCTGTATAGGGTTTCCAAGGAGTGGCTGGTGAGCTTGAACTGCCAATTCTGCAGTTCAAACTGACCATGCAGTCCAGTGCATTAATTAACAATGCCACATACAGTACGTCTATTTTACAGTAATTGTCAGGAGAAACCAATATCCATAAAGCAGTCAAACATATAAACCTTTTAATGCACTCAAGTTCAATCTTTTCTTCTCCCCTGGACTAATTCCATTCATATACATATGGCCTTGGGCCTGTGGTAGGGTAGATTCTAGTGGGCCCAGGCCCAGTGTCAGCATCCTCTTTAACCAGTGTGTCACTGAATCCAGACAACT
>NW_006408562.1:4164678-4171412 GCF_000296735.1 Chrysochloris asiatica | reverse complement strand
CAATTTGATCCCCAAAGTTGATGGTTCAAGCTCACCAGCCACTCATTGGGAACTGTATACAGGGTCGTTATGAGTCAGAACTGACTTGAAGGCACCTAACAACAATAACATATATGTACGTACATATGCATTTATACATAAAGAGAAGTTTATTATCTTACAGTTGTAGAGTCCCAGGTCCTTAGTAGAAGAAAGGCCCTCCCACTTGTCAATTATATTGAGTGCAGGCCACACTCCCATGGAAGCATTCTTTTAATTGATTGGCTGTTTATAGCCACTCATCATGGAGCTAACTATGCCATGAGAATAAGCAATCTCAACTGCTAATCCTCTGGGAACCCTGGCCTAGTTGAGTTGGCACAGAAGACTAACCATTACAATGTGTCTATGAAATTATACAGTAGGGTCTTATTTTTAGAAGGACTCTCCTAATACTCAGCCATCATTGCTATAACCTGTACCTTCAACCTCAAAATGATTTCATTTTAATTGGGTATTTTGCTTGATAATGTTATCCTGTTAGATTACTTGACATCTCTTTATTTCTAAAATTATATATAATTGTGTAATAGCTTTTTCATTTCTTTCCTGCTCTCCCTGAATGCATGAAGGTGTAAAAACCATTCCTTTTCTTAAGATTCAGAATCCAAACAAAATGCCTGAAGCTTTTTGTTTTATTTCATTTACAACCTTTGACTTTTCTTTGTACTGATGGTTAAACATCTCTCTTTTCCTTTCAATAACCATATAGAGAGTAAGGAGGAAGTGCTCTCATGATAGAGAAGTACAGCTCTTCCTTTTGTTGGATAATGGTGATAGCAATTGTTTTAATTCTTGTTGTTAAGTACCATCAAGTTGGTTCTGATTAATAGCTACCCTGTGAAGGATTTCAGATGAGTGACTGATGAGTTTGAACTATCGGTCTTGTAGTTAGCAGCCCAGTGCTCATCCTACAACACCACACCAAGAGTAGGACATATTCCTGTCCTAGGAGTCTATGGATATTGTAAATGGTTAAACCAATCAGCCAATCACAAAAAGGTTGGAGGTTCTAATCCTTCCAGAGGTGCTAGGAGGAAATTTGCTTCAGGACACTCAGCCATTAAAAAGCTTATGGAGCAAAGTTCTACTCTGACATGCATGGGTTGCCATGAGTTAGCATTATCTTGATAGCAACTGGTTGTTTGGTATTAATGTCCTCATTTTAAAGATGACATGTTGTTATTTTCGATTTTCACAAAAGTATCCAAACTACACATACAATCAAATGCAACTTTTGTGAATGTTCTCCATGTGCACAATATAAGTAAGTAATCATCATATATGAGACTTTTGGTTCCTACCCACTTTTCCAATATCTGAATGTACATTATCATTTTTAAAGTTTTAGGCAAAATTAGAACAGACTATCTGACTGATTTTTTTACATTTCTTTATTTACCTTACAAACATGTTTTAATGACCCTCTTCAAAAATCTATTTCTGGTTTGGATTTCAATTGTATGATACTTATACATGTCCTGGTGTGGCACTGTGGGCTAATGTGTCAGATTGTAAAGTCCTTTGAACTGCAAAGTCAGTGGTTCAAGCTCTCCAGCTACTCCTTGGAACCCCTATAGAGGGTCGTTATGGGTTGGAATAGACTTGATGGCACTTAACAACAAAAACGTACACTGTTGGGAAAAAATAGCATATTAGTAATAATTGTTCTTTCTGTATATTAAAGCACACATTTATACATCTGTATTTCTAGAGTCACCTCTAAGGAAAATTCATAATGGCCTTAGTTCTTAGTGGCAAGTATTTTATATTTTTGTAAATAATTTCAAAGCTTCAGCTGTTCTTTTTTGAATTATAATTTCTCTTTGGTTAAATTTCTATTTATAAATGTATTATCATTACTTTCTAACATATGGAAATCTATACTTAATTCTAATCCTTTTGTGTTCAGTTCTTTGGGATTTTCCAAATACAAGTTGAAGATAATCAAATATTGATGTTATCTTATAATACCTAAAAGAAGCACTGGTTAAGGGCTTATAATACCTAAAAGAAGTACTGGATTCAGTGGTGGACTGCTAAGCACAAGATTAGCGTTTTAAATCCAACAGGCCTTCTTCAGGAGAAAGATGAGACAGTTTCCTCTTATAAAGATTCTTAGAAACCCTAACAGGCATTTCTACTCCATCCTAGAGGGTGTCTATGAACAGGAATCTACTAAATGGCTAAGGGTTTTCAAAGGGGAAAAAAAACAACCTGGCGTTGCTCATCAACCACACCGCACACCAGATGGCCCCTTTAGAGACTTATATTCGAGGTAAGGAAGAGCAAGGTGACTTCTACCTGAGAGCAAAGGCAAAAGGCAGTAGTGAGGATCAACAGAAAGGGAGTGGTTTTATATAGGTTCAAATCAGTAGATCACACGTCATTGCTGGGGTGATTTAGCTCTGGCCTATCAAAAGCCATGTTGCCTTTTAAACTATGTGCCTTGCAGCTTAGTTTGGTGGTGAAACAGAAACCTAAGGTTACAAAATGGAGTTGAAGGGAAGGGAGAGGGTAGAACCCGGAAGGTACAGCATAAAATGGCGGGCCTAATTGTGACTGATTGATTATTGTAACAGGTTTAGGATCACATCTGATGTTTGTACCTAATTTTTTCCTCAACATATTACATTGGTAGAATGTGCAGAAAGAGTTTATCAGAGTGGTGATCAAGGGCACTCATGATAACACTTTAATAAGAAGGTATCTGTTTTTTATCAATTATTTCATTACATATCCAGTAATATTTGTGAAATGTCTCTTATGTGCCAGTCATTATATAATAAATTGAGAATCCTTATTTGGGTCTTTTAAAAATGGATTATATTTATTAAATCGAGGAAGTATCTTTCTATTTCACATCTTTCATGGATTGAATTATATTCCACACAAATATGTGTGATGTATCTTAACCACTTTGCCAGTGGATATAATTCCATTTGGGAATGGGTTGTCTTTGTTATAATAATGAAACAAAATTAGTGTAGGGTGCGTTGTTGTTGTTAAATGCAACTGAGTTGGTTCTGACCCATAGGGACCCTGTATAGGGTTTCCTAGAAGTGGCTGGTGAGCTTGAACTGCTGACCTAACAGATCAAACCGACCTTGCCATCCAGCACATTAATACACAGTGCCACACCAAATCTTCAGTTTAGGTTCTAGCTTGAGTAAATTGCTTTCAAGTTATAGAAAGAGCAGATTAGACAAGCAGAGATGAGGAAGAGAGATGGTAATCACATGAAGATCATCTACGAATAGCTCATGTATCCCTCCAGATCTGACAGTAGAAAGAAAAAGACTTCCTCTAGAACAAGAAACTTGAATTTAAATTTCTAGTCTCCTAAACTTTGAGAAAATAAACTCTTGTTTGCTAAAGCCACTCACTTGTTCTATTTTAACACTAATTGATAACTAAGATAATGTGTATTGTAATTTTAAAGATTATTATTATTAAAAATAGAAAATAAATATTATATTTGGGTAGTGATCAAGATGATATTGATGATGACCAATTGATTCCTCTCATCCTGTTATGTAATTAAATATACCAAGGTTAATTTGAATATTGAAATAACCTTGTGTATTACAATAAAATGAACCATCATTGTGTATATTGCTAGATTATCTTGTTATTTTATAATTGAAATATGAGTCTGTTTAGTAGTCTCATAAGTGTATATAAGTAGTCTCATAAGTGTATATACAATTAGGTTATATGAAATAAGTACAATATGTCATAAATGTTGTTATTGTTGTTGTATGCTGTGGAGTTGGTTCTGACTCATAGCGACCCTGTACAGGTTTCCGAGGCTGTAAATCTTTACAGGAGCAGAGTGTCTCACCTTTCTTCCGCGGAACAGCTGGTAGTTTCGAACTGCTGACCTTGCGGCTCGCAGCCTGATTCGTAACCAGTGTAAATAAAATCTAAAATGAAAATGTAAAGATAGTGATATGTTAAATTTCTTTGGTAACCTAGAACATGAATATTGATTTTAAAATAAATCATAACTTTTATTGGGAGAAATCATTAAAAACTGGAAGGAAGCATTTTGACAAAATTATAAACCTCTGTGTTCTTCTATTATGAAATGAAAAACCTTTAGGAACATTTATGTTATTTAAATAAAACAATTGTATTTTCATAAGTGAATGCAATTGTAGTGAGTTATCACAGTGTCATTTTGATAGCAAAAAAACATTTGAATGCTAAAAAAGGGAGGTTGATTATTTTAATGCTAGTATATATGTATGGTAAATTAGTATTAAAAATAACATTACAATTTGAAAAATTTAATCCCATCAAAATGTTTGCAATAATTTTAATTAAAAGAGATAATTTTTAACAATAATGTATGTTTTTCCTTATCCATTTTGCTTACTGGTTATTGATTCTTGAGTAATTGTTCTAGGAATATTATTCTTTATATATCTGTATTTCCTGAATGACTTCTAATACTTAAAATTTTTCTAATTGTAAAAATACATTTTATAATGTGCATTTTTCTAAACTTTAGCTCAGTATAGAATTTAGCCTTTGTTTTAGTTTTTTTTTTTTTTTTTTCTGCAAGCTTCAGCTATACATTTAAATCATCTTGAGTTTGCAGTCTCTCTTTCTACTTACATGCATGAACAAATGTAATGATGAGAAAATTTATTTGGAAGTTGTCTGTAGGTTAAAAGGCCATAAGAATTTTAGAAGAATGACCTTTACAGATCTGAACTCATTACAGCTCTCCTTATGAAGTTTAATTGATTTTGTTTAATGTCTTACTTTCTTCTGTACCATGATTATTCATAATTGATGGTAAAAGTCTACTTTTATTATTGGTATTATGAATTAGGCAACCTTCTACACTTGGTTTGTTTTTTGTTTGTTTGTTTGTCTGTTTTTTGTTTTGTTAAAAGAATGCCAGGAATACTCTGAATGGGTAAAAGAGGGGAAATAATGTTAAGATATTTGACTGTCTTGTGAATATTTTTTTTTTCCTCACCTACTATTGTAAAATAGAACATGGAATGTACAAAGTATGAATCTGGGAAAATTGAAAGTTGTCAAAAATGAAATGGAACGCATAAACATCGATATCTTAGGCATTAGCGAGCTGAAATGGACTGGTATTGGCCATTTTGAATCTGACAACCACATTGTTTACTATACAGGGAATGACAAATTGAAAAGGAATGGTGTTGCATTCATCATCAAAAAGAACATATCCAGATCAGTCATGAGGTACAATGCTATAAGTGATAGGATAATATCCATGTGCCTACAGGGAAGCCCAGTTAATACCACTATTATTCAAATTTATGCACCAACCACTAAAGCCAGTGAAGATGAAATAGAAGAATTCTACCAACTTCTTCAATCTGAAATCAATCAAACTTGCAAACAAGATGTATTGCTCATTACTGGTGACTGGAATGCAAAGTAGGGAGCAAAGAGGAGGGACCAGTAGTTGGAAAATTTGGACTTGGTGATAGAAATGATGCTGGAGAATGAATGATAGATTTCTGCAAGACAAATGATTTGTTTAATTCAAATACCTTCTTTAGACAGCATAAGAGACGACTATACATATGGACCTTGCCAGATGGAACACATAGAAATCAAACTGACTACATATGTGGAAAGATTAGCTGGAAAAGCTCCATATCATCAGTGAAAACAAGGCCAAGGGCAGACTGTGGAACAGACCATCAATTACTGATATGCTAATTCAAACTGAAGCTGAAGAAAATAGAGACTTGAGGGGGATAGAAATGAGTATCTGGAAACATGATTATAGAAAGCTTGTAAGACTTTCTTCACACTATAACTGATTGTAATACCTAAAAGGGGTGCTAGAACTTGTCTAGTGAAAGAGGGTTCTTGTGGAGCATTTGTAGTGTAGTAGACCTTAGGTGGAATCCTGATCCCTATCCAGAACCTTCTGAGGCGGAACATTTCCACTTGAAAAGACAAGCAGACCAGCCTGGAACAGCTAGAGTAACAGAAGATGCTTCTTGAAAGAAAGACCAGCAGGCATAAACAAAACCAGCTGTCTGATTGGCTACCACAAGAACAAGTAAGTTGTTTTCTGGAAGCCATCAAGGCATGCAATCAAGTCCCTTCAGGACAAATTCCCCTCTAAGACTGAAACTCAAGGGAATATATGAGCAGGCATATAAACTTGCTAGTGACCACATTGGTCTACTGGTGAGTGAAAGTGGGGAAAATCAGCAATGAAGATGTGGGCTGAGTTTGACCACGTACGTAGACTCCCATCAACCTGAAGAATGGTGAGACCTGCTTGGCCTGAAGTGTCATGAGACCTGGGGACTCCTTACCCTACGGACATGGACATAGCCACAGAGGGCTAGAGCTGAGAGTGAAGCATCCAGCTGATATGAAGTGAGGGGAGATGCACAAGAACACCCAAACTTGCAGGTAGTGCCCATCATTGGACCTAGCTTCGATGGCTAGATGATCAGAACTCTACTCAAGGAAGATTAAAGAAAATTGTTAAAGAAAACAAGTGTAAATCACTATAATCTGATGAACTTGACGTATATTTATGGATGTAGTAGCTTAAAATACCAACCAAGAAAGAAAGAATGTTCACAGAAAGGATCATTTCCATCCCCTTTTAACACGGGGTTGATAGGGATGGGCAACTTAGACAATGGCTACCTAAAATGGGGGGTGAGGGGCAG
>NW_006408562.1:4157272-4159145 GCF_000296735.1 Chrysochloris asiatica | reverse complement strand
ATGTGTTATCAGGTGGGACCAGTCCCTGGAGATGGACATCATGTTGCTAAAGTGGAAGGTCAGTGAAAAAGAGGAAGACCCCCAATGAGATGGATTATCACAGTGCCAGAAACAATGGGCTCAAGGGTAGCAACAATAGTGAGGTTGGTACCGGATCGGGCAGTGTTTGGTTCTGATGTGCATAAGGTCCTTATGAGTTGGTAGTGACTTAGTGGCATCTAGCAACAATATGAATTGGAACCAACTAGACAGCACACAACAGCAGCAACATGTTAAAACTTATTATAAAAGCATTTTTTCATATTCTTTAATTATTTCTCATCCAGTTTGACTACTGGAAAATATCTTACCTAATTTGAATGCTATAATATTTTACCTTTTACTTTATTTTAAAGAATTTGTCATTCTAGTTATTGTTGCAATAAACAAATGACGAGTCCTTTCAGTGTTTTCAGGATGTGCCAATGAATAATCCATTAGGTTTGCCATCCTTTAAGACTTGGTGTCTTTCTACTATCTGTTTATCCATTATGCCATCAGCATGGTTAATTCTACAGGAGATAGATTGTTGTTGTTGTTATGTGCCATCGAGTTGGTTCCAACCCATAGAAACCCTGTACAGGGTTTCCAAGGCTGTAAATCTTTATGGGAGCAGAAATCATCATCTTTCGCCCATGGAACAGCTGGGAGTTTCGAACTGCTGACCTTGCTAGCTCTTGATAAACCCTTTGCCATATGTCAATTAGTAAGTGACATCTATATTCAGTGAATGAATTTTTGAATGTCATGTGTCATGTAATATTGCAAAAACCATGTGGGGGTCATGCCTGACTTCCTCTGAATTCACAGGGGAAAAGGAGAATCAAATTCAAAACTACCCCAAGTCAGATTCTTATGAAGCAGGTGTTAGACATGCCTTCACCCTACAACCTTCTTTACCCTATTTGGACATCAACTATCCCTCCCACAATACTCTCTGCTTCACATTTAGTTATGATAGTCTGCTGCAAGGATCACACAGAACTCGTAACAATACTCACAACTTTGGGGGTTATTAAGGAAGTGAATAGGATACAATTCAGGTTCAAAAATAACTCAGAAAGCAGCAGATGTCCAGTTAGGATGGCATCTTCTATGCAGTACTACAGGAACACCTTACTCTTGTCTTCAGTCTCTCAGCCTTGGACTCTGCCCTACTTTGGCAGGTGTTACAAATCTCTTTTAGCCACTCTGTAAATGTCCAAATGGCACCTTCTGCAAGCCAGTATTCTGCCCATAGGCACTCAGCTATACTTGGTCCATGGGTCTAGAAGCCCGAAGCTGCTCTGTTTCTTCACACTGCTTTTCTAGGTAAGGATCTCATGTTCTTTCTCAATAGACCTGGGATCATCTGCTCCTGCTTCTGACATGGCTCCTTTTAAACCTAGAGAGATGGCAAAACTAACCAATCCGAGCCTTAGAGTTGTGTACACCCTATTTCCATAGCCCCACCCAATCATTTGATAGGGATTAAGAAGGCTTTGAATAGATAAAATATATCAAATAAATTCATATGTAGGATGAGCACTGAACAGCCAGGTCGGTTTGGACCGTAAGGTTGGTATTTCAAACTTACCAGTCACTTCTTGGAAATGCTATACAGGTTCTCTATGAGTCAGAACCAACTTTACAGCACTTAACAACAACAATATTTCCATAATTATTAGAAGAACAACATAGACAAATACGTTCTTTAAAAATATAATATATACTTTATATATGTGATAAAATATAACATGTATTTTATATATACCAGGAAAGCAAGTGTAGAAAAAGATTTGTTCCCTAAAATATAAACTGGAGTTTTATTGATGAGTTCATAGATTCTATTATA
>NW_006408562.1:4151013-4157172 GCF_000296735.1 Chrysochloris asiatica | reverse complement strand
TCACCAGTCCCTTCTGCACAAACATTTCTAATTTTTTATTTGTCTTTCCTGAGATGTGTTGCACATTTCAAAGTAAATTGAGAGGTAGGATCTTTTATGCCCTTCAATACAAAAATGATATCATAATATATACATTACTCTATACTTTGCTTTATTGCTTAGTGTTGTATATTTATTAGGGAGCTCTGGTAGTGTAGGGGTTATGAATCAGGTGCAAACCACAAGGTCAGCAGTTTGAAACTACCAGCTGTTCCACAGGAGAAAGATGAAGCTTTCTGGTCACATAAAGATTTACAGCTTCGGAAACCCTGTAAGGGTCGCAATGAGTCGGAACCATCTCCACGGCACATAACAACAACAACAACAATTTTTATATTAAGATGCCATGAGTGCCTTATATTAACTTGTGCATAAAATTTATTTGTGTCTATTTATTTTAATATAAGTAGACCGTTGTGAATTGGCTTTAAAGATCTAATTATTCTTTTGGCATTATAAAATCCCTGAATTAATTACTTTTTTATTTTAAAATAGTAGCTATCCTAATTTTAGCAGGGAATAATGTTAATGTCATTTTCTGCCATTTTTCTCATTTTTTTTAAAGACAATAGATCATCGATTTTCTTTTTTTTTTTTTTAAGTTTTTTTGTTCTTGAAAATATACACAGCCAAACATACAATTCAACGCTTTCTGCATGTTCAATTCAATGACATTGATTGCAACCTTCAAGTTGTGCAACCTTTCTTATCCTACATTTCCTAGTTTTTCCTTCTCCACTAACATTGTCGTTTTTGTTAAGTGCTGTCCAGTCAGCTCCAACTCCTAGCTACCCTGTATAGTTTCCAAAGAGTGCCTGGTGAATTTGAATCACTGACCTTTGAGTTCAAACTGACCTTGCAGTCCAGTGTTTTTCCTAAAGCACCACACCAGGATGTCAGCACCATTACTCACTGCCTATTAAGTTACCTAGTTAATCTGTTGAGCTGTTGTTGTTGTTGCTAAGTGCCATTGAGTCTGCTCTGACCCATAGCAACCCTGTTTAGGATTTCTGAGGAGTGGCTAGTGAGCTTGAACCACCAACCTTGCAGTTCAAACTGACCTTGCAGTACAGCGCATTAAAACACAGTGCCACACACATGTGATCTCATGTAGCTACATCTTAAAAGAGCACAGTGCTCAAGGCAGATATTGTCATTTTGCTAATGTGCATGTGAATGTATCTGTAAGATAAACTTTAGACGTGTAATTTCTCTACATTTAGCAAATAGTTGCCCACTTGCACAACCCCATAAAAAAAGCCACAAAATACTTCTGAGTTCTCCCATTCCATCTCTACAATTGGTCATGGGACCATTGTAATACATGAGGTTTTCATGGACTGATATTCAGAAGTAAATTGTCAGATCCCTCGTCCTTGTGTGTCTAAGTCTAGAGGTTCTGCTGAAATTTGTTCAGACTCTTGATCCACAACACCTAAGTCTCCACTAACAGACCCACCTGAAGTGCATTGGCCAGAATCAAATAAGATCGCCTTCATGGGAGGTAAGAATTCTACCTGGAACCACTACAGTTCTTACAGACACCGTGTTACTGTTAAGCACAACCGAGTCAGTTTCAACTCATAGTGACCCTGTATAGGGTTTCCAAGGCGTGACTGCTGAGTTTGAATGGCCTATGTTTCAGTTAGCAGTCCAGTGCTATCCTACAGCACCACACCAAGACTCTGTGGTGGTGGTGGTGGTGGTTGCGTTGAGTCAGTACCATCGAATGATACCGATTCATAGCAGCCCTGTATAGGGAGGGTTCCTGAGGAGCAGCTGGTGAGCTTGAACTGATGACTTTGTGATCCAAAGTGAACTTGAGTTCAGTGCATTAACCCACAGTGCCACACCAGGTGCCATTAAGTTGATTCCAACTCATAATGACACTGTGTAGCAGAGTAGACTTGCTGCATAAGGTTTTCTTGGCTTTAATCTTTGCTTAAGCACATCACCAGATCTTTCTTCTTTGGAGTCACTGAGAGGATTAAAATCATCAAACTTTAGTTAGCAGTTGAGCTCTTAACTGTCTGTACCACCAGGATTTCTTACATAGAGAAATCACAAGTAGGTACTGGTATATGTACCTAGTGTGGCACTGTAAGCTGCTCCTTGGAAACCCAATACAGGGTGGCTCTGAGCTGGAACTGACCGCACTTAATCATCAATAAATGTACAAAGTGGTTGTTAAGTACTGTTGAGGCAGTTCTCACTCATAGGAACCCTTTTTAGGGTTTCCAAAACTTTAAATCTTTGCTGGAGCAGAAAGCCTCATCTTTCATCCCAGAGCAGCTGACATGCTCACATCACAGACCTTGTGGTTGGTAGTCCTGTATTTATCGTGTATTTTTCTTTTTGTATTTTACTTTAGTTTCTTCAAACAGACCCAAAACTTTGTACATTGCCTCAAATTTACTTCTTTCCTTTTCTCTATAAGTATTTTACATTTCTTGTTTTCTTATCAAATCCACTGCAGAAATGTTAAAGAACAAACATGTCACTTTGAGGCCTAATATGTTGCTAATTCAGAACATGGCATTTTCAGTCATCTCTTATGCATGTGAAAGTTGAACGATGAATAAGAAAGATCTCATAAAAGAACTGCTACACTTGAATTATGGTGCTGACGGAGAATGTTGAAAGTATCGTGGGCAGTCTGAAGAACAAATCAGTCTGTCTCAGAAGAAGTACAGTCAGTCAGAGTTTTAGAAGAGATGATCTGGAGAGTTTGTCTCTCATACTTCAAACATGTCATCAGGAGGAACCAGTAGCCCCTGGAGAAGGACATTATGCTTGGTCGAGTGGAGAGTCAATGAAAAGAAGACTCCCAATGAAATGGATTGACACCATGACAGCAGTAACAATGGGCTCAAACATACCAATCGTTCTGAGGATGGATGGTACAGCATTCAGGAGTGATTCGTTCTGTTGTATGAGTCGGAACCTCTTCATCAGCACCTAGCAACAACAACCACCTCTTATCAGTCCCATTGAGTACTGCGTGTTGTCTACTTTCCTTTGACATATTTCATCCCAATTTGCTTTAATTTAGGCAAATTTATTTTTCATGTTTCTGTATTTCTACTGCATATGTTATATCTATTTATACTTTTTTCTTGATTGTTGTGTTACCTTACTTCATAGATGTGATTGTTTCAATATTAAACTTGAGACTAAATGCTTGAATTAAATTTTCATGCATTACGAAAGCTTTTCTTAAGTATGTGATCTTGATAGATTGCGCCTGTACTTTTTTTTTTTTTTTTGCATTCTTTATGGACCTACTTTGTGTTTGTTTTTGCATGTAAGTTTTTTTTCATTGCCATGGTTACAATCTCCTCCATGCATCATCAACCAGCCAAAGGGTTGGTTGATGCTAGCCTGCCTCTTGGTTGTCAGCACACAGTGCCTCTCCCTCTCTGGGTCTAGAGTCCTCAGCCACTCCATCTCTCCATGTCTTCGTCATCAACCTCCTCCATCTCTGACATCACTGCTTCTCTGGGTAAGGTCTCACACTAAGCCCTTCTCCCTTGATGGTTCCAGGGACCTATGCTCCTAGACTGCAAAGTCAATCACTCCCCTCCTTTTGCTACAAAAATCCACCTGTATATTTCCAACCCTCACAGTCAGTCCTGATAACAATTATTCACCCTTGTACCCCAAGGGACTTATCCACATCTCCTTTCATTAGCACTGCCTAGACAGATTGGATACTACTCAGTAGAGATTCTACCTTCCTCCATGCCCTCTGGATCTAGGCTCCCTCTTGAAAGCTTGTAAGCCAGTCATTTCTTGCCTTTTTAGCTCCCCCCATTTTGGGTAGATGCTATGTTTTAAGATTTTTATTATTTTCAAAGCTGGTGAATTTCCGTGGTCCAGCTATTTGGGGATCAGAGCAGCCCCCATCAGGTCGTAGGGGTCCCATGCAATGGAGTGTGCTTCTAGGGTGGAATGAGCCCTGGAGGGATTTGGTGTCTCCATTAACTTGCTCTTGGCCATCTTGGTGTTGGCTTTGGCAAACTCTAGCCTCAGGGTCTGTGAGTCTCAGGGTCAAAGTGAATACCTTACAATGCATTCTTTGCTGCTTCTTCTCCTGCCTGGCTGTCAAATATCACAAAACCAACAGGCTGTCTTCATGTGAGCTTGATCAGTGACCCTTCATAACCCTTGAATGGCTGGAAGAGCAGGCAGAGTTCTCTGGGCTTAACGTCCACAGGGAGGCCACAGACAAACAGTGTCTGGACCTCCTTCTCCAGGGTGCTGGACCCCAAAAGCATAAGAAGTGGTGGGAGCCCAGGCTATTAGTAAAGGTGGTCCAGTTTTCATAATGCAAATTTCCATTTCTGCTGTTTTTTTCTCTTGATATCTGTGACAGTGATGGCCATGTGTCAGTTTGAGTAGGCTCTGATTCTCAGTGGTTTGGCATATGTTAGGAAATCATCATCCATTTGTGATCTCTTGTGAGCACCCAATCAGATGAATGGATAATTCCCTGTAGGGATAGCCTGCAGCCAATATATGTGAATGTTCCTGTAAAGCTCAGTCTCTCTCAATCCTGAATCAGACTCCTCATTCTCTAATCTCCGGTTCTTGGAATATGTGCCAGTAGCCTCCTACTTGACTAACCAATTTTGGGTTCAACACCCCCATAGCCATTTGAGTCAGGAGAAGCTTCCAGTCTTATACTTAACCCATAGATTTTAAGCATCCCAAATTCTACAACTATGTGACTCATTTTCTTGAAATAAATATCTTTGCATATTTATGGAGTCCTGGATAAGCATTGAGTTGTTAACTGCAAAATCAGCAGTACCTACCCATCAATCTGTCTTAAGAAACCCTTTACAAGGTGGTTCTGAGTCAGAACCAACACCAACAACATCATATATTTATATATGTGCGCTTCACTGGTTCTGCTTCTCTAGAGAACCCGGTTTACAACAGTATTCTTACCACAATTTTCTCCTTCTATGTTCTCTCTGATTCTTCTTTGGTGACTCCTCTAAGGAATTTAAATTTATCTGATCTGTTAAAGATAGAGCTGTGTGTTCTTTTTGCCTTTTTGAACAATTTTCAAGATTGGAAGAATAAATATGGAATTTAGGTTACTGTGTTCAAATCATTAATTTAAAACTTCTATTTTACATTAGATATGAAATGCTCATGAATGCACTGTTATCAATAAAAAAAAGACTCTAGAAATGTTTACTTCAATTGTTTATTTTATATAAACAGATTTACAGACCACCAAGCCTGTGTATGTATACCTGACTTGACAGATATCCCAGGACAACAATTCATGTACTCATATTTTGGAGGGAAAACTATATTTCTCTCAAGAACAGGAATAAATAGGACAATGCATATTTCTAATTGATATCTTTCTATAGTAGTTAATATTACATAATTGTTATGGGAATTTCAAGCTGATGTAGCATGTCTTTAACCAATATAATCAATAATTAAGATTAACTAATTCCTTAGGGTCTCTCTTAGAGGACTCAACCAAATTTAAATATTAAATAAGGAAAAATAAAAGAAAACACACTATAAAATTGTATCTATCCTGAATTTTCTCTATTTTCTTCGGTATATTTTTTGAAATACATAAATTTATTTTCTTTATAAATCAGTGTCTAAAATATGAATGCATTGGATTAAGATAGTTAAAATAATGCCTAACAGAAAAGTAGTAACATTTATTTAGTCTAAAGTATATATGTGTTAAACTTGAAATTTCTATTTTTTGTGTCAATTTATGCATTGATCCAACTTATATTAAAATTATTTTAGTGTTTCTTTTGCTTTCCATATCTAAACATTGTCCTCATACCTCTTTGCCTGAACTATTGTTTTTACTGAATTTAAGAATTACTTTAAATATTTTTTGTTATTTTTTTACTAATCAGTAATACTCACTTGGTAGTGAGATTTTCTCCAAAGAAACTGTTATTTTATTATTGTGTTTTTATCCATTATAAATATCAAGGGACTTTAGTGTGCAAGTTATTTAGGAATTTTGAATCAAAGGAATACATAAATCATTAAAACTTTTAAAGGACCCTCTCCTCAAAAAATAATAAACTAAATGTATTTAAGAATCATAGAAGCAAAACTAAT
>NW_006408562.1:4138601-4142660 GCF_000296735.1 Chrysochloris asiatica | reverse complement strand
ACTATAAATATTTCTAAAGTCATATGAAATTCTAGTAAATATAAACTCAGTCTTTCTTGTTTCTAAGCCTAAGGAAACTTATATCACTGGGCTCATATTTTGATTAATTTACATATGTTCTTTGTATTGCTAGATACCAGAGTTTATATATTTTGCTTATTTACATAAAGCCTACACGTGCTAACAGATAGATGTAAATACTCCTACTGTTGTTCCAGGAACATAAAAACGGTCAATAATAAACATATGCCATCTTGATGTGACACTAGACCATTAAGTGCAAAATCAGTGGTTCACACTCACCAGTCACTCCTCATAAACTCTACACAGGATCACCATGAGTAGAACAGAATTGACGGTATTTAAGAACCGAGCAATAAACATTTAAAGTCAATAAGAAGACTTAATTTTTTACTTTTTTTAAAACCAAGGCAATGCAAATAAAACCACACTGCAGCACTATTTAAATTCACTCATTAAAATTGCCCATATTGAAAATGTTAAAACTAGGTGTTACCGAAAATGTACACTTTTGAAATGACTTGGCATTTACTAATGAAATTGAAATCATAAATTCTGCAGGACAGCAATCCCATTCTTAAGTGAATATTTGAGAAAAACACTTTCATATTTGCCCCAAAAGATCTGACAAGTTTAGAGAAGAATTGTTTATAATAGGAAAAACCCTGGAAACAACCCAAATGCTCACTATTAGTACAATTGTTGTTGTTGTTATGTGCCTTGGAGTTGGTTCTAACTGATAGCGACCCTATCCAGGGTTTCCGAGGCTGTAAATCTTTACGGGAGCAGAAAGCCTGGTCTTTCTGCCATGGAACAGCTGGGAGTTTCGAACTGCTGACCCTGAGGTTAGCAGTCCGATTCATAACCACTACACTACAGAAGTACAGTAGATAATTTTTTATTGCGTTAACATGACATAAAAGTGTATCCACTTAAAATTAATAAATTGTGTTCTTCATGAAACAATAGTTACAAATAACATTTTCCAACATCGTGTTGAGTGAAAATGAAAAAATCCAGAAAAAGAAAATAAATATAGCACAATAATTTTTAAATAAAAATTACCAAACCAAACCAAACCAATGGCTATTATGTTAATTCCAATTCATAGTGCCCCTGGGGATCAGGGTAGAATTGACCCTTACAGCTCATAAGGCCGTAAATCTTTGTAGAAGCAGACAGTCTCATCTTTCTCCTGCAGAGAAACTGGTATGTTCAAATCACTGACCTTTCTCTTAACAGTCTAATGCTTAACTGCTGCACTACCAAAATTCCTTTTAAATCTAAATTTAAATCTCAGGCATGTATCTGTTGCTGTTGTTAAGTGCAGTCAAGTCACTTCCAACTCATAGCAGTCCTGTGTAGAGTTCCCAGTGAGTGACTGGTGGATTGAACTGCTGATGTTTTAGTGTACTTAGTCTACAGTGCCACACCAGGAATCCAGTCTGTATGCATGTGAAAATACAAATATTTCTGTACACATCTCTCAAGAGAATGAAAACTAGAGAATAATGATTAACTTACAAACTGAGGTGGAAATGAGGCTCTAAGTCAAACATTTTTCTGTCATAATCTAAAAATAAAAATATTTTAATTATCTTAAAGGATCTTACTAGTTTACTGCTCAAAAAAATTCTCAGGGCTCCCTTAAATGTATTTCATATTTCAGTATCATGGAAAAATACAGTAAACCATTTTTTTTTTCACTCCTAGTAATCCTGTACAGGGTCACTATGAGTCAGAACCGACTCCACAGTACATAACAACAACAGCAACAACAACAACAACAATTGTACTAGTAGTGAGGATTTGGGTTGCTTTGAGTTTTTTGCTATTATATATTTAACCTCTTAAAATGTGTATCACCAATGCCATTCTAAATGGCCAGTTTCAAATTTTTAACCAATGGCAATATCTACTCTTCCTTCCTTGACTCTACTCATGAGATCTTACCTTCCCATCATGGGTATCACAAGAGCTTTCTTCCACTGTAAAAACTGTTTAAGTGCACATGTTTAAATGGCACTGTGGGATAATGGACTGGACCACAGCATCGGTTTGAACTGCAAGGTGGATGATTCAAATTCACCAATCACTCCTCAGAAACCCAATGCAGAGTTGCTTGAACAAGAACTGACTTGATGGCACTTAACAACAATATAGCTATAAACAAACAGAGTGTCATGTTCTTGTATTAAGAAAATGTTGTATTCTGGGAGTTTGTAATTATTTATGTGTGTGCACTTATGAATGTATATTGTTGTTGTTTCCTATCAAGCTGGATTTGACTCATAACAACTCTATAGGATAGCACTGAAGGATCTCCCATAGAGTTTTCCAGACTGTAATCTTGGTTGGTATTAGTGTCTTTAGATGTCTTAAAGGTGAAGTCTGTTCCAGTTCATAGAGACTCAAGCATACCAAAGCAAAACACTGCATAACCTTGCCTCATCCTCACAATCGTTACTATGTTTGAGCCCACTGTTGCTGCCATTGTAGCATGAATATTTTATTCTAATTCTTTACTTTGTCTTCTTGAGTTGCCCTTTGTTTTCTGGTTTGGTCTTTTGCTTTCTAATTTCTTTCAGTTGCTTTAGCTTCTCTACATTCAAGATCAAGTTTTAGAGTCTCTTCTGACATCCATTTTGAACATTTCTTTATTTGTTGTTGTTGTTGTTAAGTGCTGTGGAGTCAGTTGACACCCTTTTGTAGGGTTTCCAGGAAGTAGCTTTCTTCAAGTATGATGTTCTTGATATCATTACACCACTTCTCTGGCATTCAGTCAAATCTGTTCTTATGATGGTATCTAAATTTAGGTGGAATATACTCAAGGTCATATTTTGATTGTCGTGGACTTGTTTTAATTTTCTTCATCTTCAGCCCGAACTTGAATATGGGCAACTGATTGTCTATTCCACAGTCTGCCCCTGGGCTGATTTTGGCTAATGATATTGAATTTTCCACTGTCTCTTCCCACAGATGTAGTCAATTTGAATACTGTGTACTAAATCTGATGAGATCTTTGTGTATAGTCACCTTTTATGTTGTTTAAACAAGGTACTTGCCATCAATAAGTCATTGATCTTGGAAAATTCTATTTTGTGATCTCCAGCAACATTTCTATCACCAAATCCATATTTTCTAACTACTGATCCTTCCTCTTTGTTCCAAACCTTTGCATTCCAATCACCAGTAATTATCAATACATCTTGATTACATGTCTGATCAATTTCAGACTGAAAGATTTGGATGAATTCTGCAATATTATCATCATTCGCTTTAGTGATTGGTGAATAAATTTGAATAATACAGGTATTAGCTGGTCTTATTTGTAGGGGTACAGATATTATCCTATCACACAGAATGCTTTGTACTTCAAGATAGAACTTGAAATGTTCTTTTTTGACATGAAGGTGAAACCATTCCTCTTCAATTGGTTATTCCTGAAACAGTAAACCATACATAACATTACCTGATTCCAAATGATCCAAACCCATCTATTTCTGCTCAGTAGTTCCTAGACATTGACCTTTACACCTTCCATTTCATTTTCTGACTCCTTCCAATTTCTCTAGATTCATACTTCACACATTCCACAGTCTGATTCTTTATGGATGTTTGCACTGTTTCTTTCCATGTTGAGTTGTGCCCCATCAGCAAAAGAAAAGTCCTGAAAGTTTTGCTCCAACCATGGCATTAAGGTCAACTCTGCTTTAAGGATATAGCACTTACCCAAACATATTTTGAATGTATTCCACCCTTACAGGTTAATCAATTAGCACTACATTTGACAAAGTTCTACTGCTGTGTATAAGATTTTCAGTGACTATCCTTTCAGAAGTGATTTTCCTCCTGGTGTGCCTTGGTCTGGAAGCACCACTGAAACCTGTTCAGCATGGGTGGCTCTGCTAGTATTTCATGTACTGGTGGCATAACTTCTAGCATCACAGGAACACAACCCATCACAATATGACACACTGACAGAAATGTGATGGAACAACATACATAAGACTAGTCTATTAATATATATATTTTATA
>NW_006408562.1:4136616-4138501 GCF_000296735.1 Chrysochloris asiatica | reverse complement strand
TTTTTTTTTTTTTCTAATACTAAATCTACTGTCACTGCTACCTGACACTGTTAGGGTCCAATAGCTTGACTTCTGCAAGTCTAGCAAGACACACTTGAGGTTGGCAGAAACAGTAACACAGACAAAGTAGCAAGCCAAGTTTCTTAAACTATGAATAGTACACTTCTCAGAAGAGGATAAGCAGACATATCTCTTGCAAGTGACAGAGAAAGCACTGACTTTTTGTCCATTCTCCTTCTTTTTAGGGTTTTTGGCTCAACTCCCTCAAGTTTAATTCTGATCGGTGGCAAAGTCTATATGGCACATAGTTGTCATTTGAACTTTCTTATGAAAGAAGTTTACCTGTGCTTTATGGACTATACAAAGGCTTTAGTTTGTGTGGATCGTGACATGCTATAGACAGTATTGTGGTGTATGCATATTCTGAAACACTCATGAGGAACTTGTACATACAATAAGAGGAAGTTGTTTGAACATAACAAGGAAACACGGAATGGTTTAAAATAAGGAAAGGTGTGTACCAGGGTTTTATTCTCTCACCATACTTATTCAATCCGTATGCTGAGCAAATAATCCAAAAGACTGGATTATATAAAGAAAAAAATGGTCTCAGAATTGGAGGAAGCCTCATTAACAACCTGTGATATGCAGATGATACAACCTAGGTTCCTGAGAGTGAAGAGGAGTTAAAATGATGAAGATCAAAGATCACAGCCTTCAATATGTGTTGCATCTCTATGTAAAGAAAACAAAATCCTCACTACTGGACCAAACAATAACATCCATCTCAATGGAGAGAAGATTGAAGTTGTTAAAGATTTCATTTTGCTTGGATCAACCATCAACACTCATGGAAGCAGCAGTCAGGAAATCAAACGACATATTGTATTAGGCAAATCTGCTGCACAAAACCTCTTTAAAGGATTGAAGAGCAAAGATGCCAGTTTGAGGACGGAGCTAAGATAGTTTCAGTAATATCATATGTATGGGAAAGTTGGACAGTGAATAAGGAAGATCGTAGAATCGAAGCATTTGACTTATGGTGTTGGAGGAGAATATTGAAAGTACTGTAGACTGTCAAAGGAACAAGCAGTTCTGTATTGGAAGAAGTACAGCCAGACTGCTTCCTGGAAGCCAGGATGACCAGACATTGTTTTTCATAATTTGGACATACTATCAGGAGGAACCAGTCACAGGTGAAGGACATTATGTTTGGTAAAGTGGAGAGTCAGAGAAAAGCAGGAAATCCCCAATGAGCTAGATTGGCACAGTGGCAAGAACAATGGACTCATACATAGCAACAATTGTGTGGTTGGTCCAGGACTGGGCAGTGTTTTGTTCTTCTGTGCACAGGGTATATATGAGTCAGTACTGACTTCATGGCATCCAGCACAAACCAGAGTAGAGCATCTATAGACTTTTTTTTTTTTTAATCGACACTGTTTTACTTTGTGCTTTCTTCCTGTATGATGTTCTTGATGTCATCCCACAACTCTTCTGGTCTTCGATCTTTAGTGTTTAATGTATCAAATATGTTCTTTAGGTTATCTCTAAATTCAGGTGCGATATATTCAAGGTCATATTTTGGCTCTTGTGGACTTGTGTTCATTTTCTTTAGTTTCAGTCTGAATTTGCATATGAGCAATTGATGGTCTGTTCCAAAACCTGCCCTGGGCCTTGTTTTGGCTGATGATATGGAACTTTTCCATCATCTCTTTCCACAGATGTAGTCAATTTGATTTCTGTGTATTCCATCAGGTGAGGTCCATGTATATGATCATCTCTTATGCTGTCTAAAGAATGTATTTGAAATGAACAAATCATTGGTTTTACAGAATTCTGTTATCATTTCCACCACCAAGACCATATTTTCCAACTACTGAGA
>NW_006408562.1:4103783-4125682 GCF_000296735.1 Chrysochloris asiatica | reverse complement strand
CCACCACATAACACAAAAAGAGATAGTAATAAAGTGCACAGGTTTATACAAATATTTTGTCATTGTGAACAATTTTTTTCAGAAAACCTGGTGGCAAAGTGGTTAAGTGCTTCGCTGATAACAAAAGGGTCAGAGGTAGGAACCCACCAGTCACTCCATAAGAGAAAGATGTGACAATCTTCTTCTGTACAGATTGTTGCTGTTGTGTTAAATGCCATCAAGTTGGTTCTGATTCAGTGTGATCTTGTATAGGGTTTCCAAAGAGGAGCTTGTGGGTTTGAGTTACAGATTTGAGGTTCACAGTCCGATGGTTATCCTACAGTGCCACACCAGCACTTCTAGAAACCCCATGGGGCAATTCTGTGCTGGCCTAAAGTTTCTATGCATTAGGATGGATTTGAAGGTAATGCATTTGACTTTGGGTTCTTTATTGTACAGTTTTAAGTTGGGATGTGAATATGTGTCTTCATTATTAAAAACAGATAACATGTATCAATCAATCAAACAATCTAAAAGCAAAAAATAGAAAGAAAACCAGAAAAGCACATATTGATTAAAGGTAACAGATTCTTATGAACAATAACTGGTACTAGGTCAAGTTATGTATCATAGTTCTATAATAAATAACCATTTTACAAATATTTCTTGAGTTTTGATTTTAATTTAGATATTGATAGTGTGGTGGCTCCACATGATAAGCACTAGACTGCAAGCCATAAGGTCTAAAGTCCGTGGTAGAAAGATGAGGCTTGATGCCCCCGCAATGATTTAAAAGCCTCAGAACCTGTATACAGAATCTCTAGAACTTGGAGGCAACTCAATGGCACTTAACAACAATGTATTAACATTGGTAGAGAAGGAACCCTTGGGGTACAGTGGTTAAGCTCTCAGTTGCTAATAGAAACACCAGTCATTCAAACTCACCAGCTGCTCCACAAAAGAAAGATTTGGCTGACTGCTTCTGTCAAGATTACACTCTTGGAAAACCTATAGGGCAATTCTACTATGGCCTGTAGAATTAGCTAGTCAGTAATGGATTTGTTTTTATTATTTGGTTAGAGTTGGAAAAAAAATGGCTAATATTCTTCAATTGGTTATAAAGTAATGGAAGGCAAATAATTTCTTTAAAATAACTATAATACTATATGATTTTAGTGATTTAATTATGTGCATGGACACTCATTTTCATGAAGCATTTAGTTTTGGAGATGGAAGGTTTCGCAGGGATCATTTAACTACAGAATATTATCTAGTCTGTGACAAACTGATAAGCTTCCAAATTTTGCTTTTTCTTGACAATGATTACATTACTGTCAAGGGATCAAGTAAAAGGTATTTTACTAGTCAAGAAAACTTATCATGACCATTTTCTGCTATTCTGTCTTGAATAAAATTTATATACTTTTACATTCAGCAAGTATTTAATTATAGTAATTAAAAATTTGGTGTAACTTAATAATAAATGTCCAGGGTTATAAACTGTATGTTAAGTAAGATGTAAAATGAAAGTCACATAAGATCAGTTGAAATTAAAGAAATACTAGGAACATCCATAGAAGGTGGTGGTGGTGGTTATGAGCCATGGAGTCAGCTCAGACGCCTAGTGACCCTGCACAGGGTTTCTGAGGCTGTAAGTCTTTACAGGAGTAGAAACCTCATCTTTCTCCCAGGGAACCCCTGGTAGTTTTGAAGTTAGCAGCCAGATCATAATCACTATGCTTCCAGAGCTCCTTTCCATAGAAGGTAGTGCTGTTTTATTTGAAAAACAATATAGATAATACATCATGCTTAAGTGTTTCCCATCATCATTGTTGTGATTTGTCTGGGATACTGTAGTATGTTAAATAATGTTTCATAGTCACAAGTTCTAAACATTAGGATGTGAACATCTTTGCTGTTGTTAAGTGCTCAAGAGTCAATTCTCACAACCCTGTGTAGGGTTTCCAATAGTGGCTGGTGAGTTTGAACCATTGACCTTGTGATACAAAATTACCTTGAAGTCGAGTGCTTGTCCTATGGTGCTACATCAGGACTACTGACCATTATCTATATACATAGAAAGGGGCCTTTCAACACATGATTTAGGTTTAGGTCCAAGAGATGAAGAAAGTTTTCTTGAATATCCAGCAGAGATAAAAATCATTGCATGGGCTTCACAAGAACTTGTCTCTGCTGAGGTCAGAGTATGAGAGAGGGATGTGATTACTAAAAAATGTCTGAAGTCCAGAGAAATGGCAGCACGAAAAGGAGTTGTGCCGATATTGCTGGTTTTGAAGATGCAGAATAGGGATAGTCTGTACAAAGTGGAAAATGTATGTAAGCAAATTCTCCACTAGTTAGCAGAAAGGAATGCAATCCTACTGACAGCTTAATCTTAGTCTGGTGAAAGTTATGTTGAACTTCTGATATATGGAACTATAACATAGTAAATTTGGGATGCTTTGAACCACAATATTTATGTTAGTTTGTTAGAGCAATAATTATTTTTCATCATTTTCTTCTACACCCTTACCATTCTGGATCACTTCAATGTCTAAAATTTCACCTTCATTTAGGTCATAGTGGCTTACATATAAAGACAGGAGGAAAAGGCATTTTCTCTTCTGCAAATATTGTATTGTCTATAGCGTAGTGGTTACGAATTGGGCTGCGAAACTTAAGGTCAGTAGTTCGAAACTACCAGTCGCTCCGCGGGAGAAAGATGAGGCTTTCTACTCCCATAAAGATTTACACCCTCGGAAACCCTGTACAGGGTCGCTATGGGTCGGAACCGACTCGACGGCACTTAACAACAACAACATTATTAGAAGAAGGTTGATTTGAGATTTCTGACCTTGGCTTCTAAATAGGAAAATTTCAAAACAGGCAAAATAAATACATAAGAAAATGCACACATAAAAGAACATATTTAAAAAGTGGAAAGGAATAAAATTCAGAAATCAAAATAAATACAACACTGCTTGGTTAAATAGGATTTTTTTTTTTTAACTCTGAAAGTAATGCTAGTAAAATTATATACGATTCAGTCTTATTATTATATAAATTCACAATATCCGTGTCTTAGGTATCCAGTGTCACACCAGGACTTCAGATAACAAGTGCTGCTATAACAGTCATATCCAAAATGGGTAGTTTAATAAACAGAAATTTATTTTCTCACAGTTCAGGAAACTACAAATCTGAACTTAGGATGCTTGCTGTCTCTGTTGGCTCTGGAGAAAAGGCCTTGTATCTTTTGACCTTCTCCTTCTGGGCAATGTTCATGTGGCTTTCCATTTACTTTTCTTAACTCTCCTCTTGCTAGCTATCTAAATTCATTTCTTTTATAGTGCAAAAGAGATTGGTTTAATATAAGGTGCACCTATCTTCCTAGTGCTTGTTTCCTTTATAGATAGGTCTGTCTCCTGTTTCACTGAAAATTGAGTCATGGGAGTGAGTTCATTTTCAGATCCGAAGGGTGATTAAAGGGGATTCCACCAGTATTATCTGACCAGTCAGCTTGGTCTAATATATGACTTTGACTTTTGTTCCACACATTCCTCTTGGTCTATCAAGGATTTTCTGACGTGATCTCTTTCAAAGCAACTGGTATTCATAGCTGGACATCATTTAGTTCTAATCTCAGGGTCATGGAGATTGATGTTTACATATTCTTGTGATCTATCAGTAGATTGTAATCTATGTGTTGATTGTAATATATGTGTCCAGATATCTTTGATTTTCTTCATTATTCTTCCTGTGGACAGGGAAGGACAATAGTTGAAGCATAGATGACTGATCACAAGTTTTGACGACCCTAGTATCTATTAACCAAACAGGATGTAGAACACTGTCCTAGTATCTATTAACCAAACAGGATGTAGAACACCAATTGGCTTTGGTGTTCCCCCAAATCATTGTCTTGAGTCTCTAGCCCTCATGATTCATTCCCTCAAGGTATTTGTTTCATTACTTGACACCTGTATGTTCTACCACATTCACGAATATATTCACAGCAAAGGTAAATACACATGTACATATGTTGTTGTTGAATCCTGTATTGACTCATAGTGACCTTATGCACAACAGAATGAAACACTGCCTTGTCCTGCACCAACCTCACAATCTTTGCTATGCTTGAACCTATTGCTGATGTCACTATGCCAGTCCATATTATTGGGGGTAGTCGTTTTCTTTTATGTTGGCCCTCCACATGTACGTGTATGCTCTGTCAAACCTGTATGTGTTGCTGTAAAGTGCCAACGAGTCACTTTCCACTCATGGAGACCCTGTACAGATTTCCTAGGAGCAGCTGGTAGGTTTGAATCTTTCTGGTTTGCTTATCTGTGCTTATCCTACAATGCTACACCTGTAGTCCAAGTCTATATGTATTCTTGGGTATATTCAAAATCTTCCTCCCACATCCAATCAACTTGCTTGTCTATTCATTCATCTAACCATAGATCACCACCATTACAGGATTGTGTATCTAAAAACATTTATATTTGTTGCCTTTAACTCTTATATTCCTCCCTGTGACTTCCTCTACCTCCATAATTTTTCCTGACATTCTTTTTATTATATATTGTCTTCTCCTTCATGTACATTAACATATTTGCCCTCAAACCCATAATTTACCCTCCCATCCTTGGTAACCAACCATGGTGTGGCTCTGAGGGTTAATGCATTAGACTGCAAAGTTGATTCGAACTGCAAGGTTGGTGGTTTAAACTCACCAGCCACACCTTGGGTACCCTATAGAGGGTTGCTGTGTGTCTGAACCAACTCGACAGCACATAAAAACAACAACAACAATTTGAGATAAAAAAGTAAGCATTTGCTGAAAGACAAATTTCAGAAGGGTTAGGTAAGAAGGAGGAAGAGAAACAAAAAACACTAGGAGGAAGTGGGATAAGTGATATTCAATTTGGAGATGACTTTCACTGACAGGAAACAAAATGTGTATAAATTGTTGAGTAGAAACATTGATCTGCTCTGTAAACAAAATGTGTATAAATTGTGTAGAAACATTGATCTGCTCTGTAAACCTTGGCCTAGTTCACAACTTGCTGTTGTTGTGTGCTGTTGAGTAAGTTCTGACTCATAACAACCTTGCTTAGGGTCTCTAGGGACAGGCTGGTAGATTTGAATAACCAACCTTGCAGTTAGCAGTCTAATTCACTCCTAATTCACAACAAAATAGCAAGAGAGAGAAGAGAGAGATTTGCTAAAACCAAACCCTACACTCCTACTGTCTCATTAATATAATAAAGCCCATTTCCAGATGTGATTATAACTACAGACAGAGAGGTTAGGATCCATAACATAATTTTGGGGAACACATTTCAAACTATAATCAATAATAATTTTTGAAAAATGTTGATCAAAAGAAAAAAAGAAAGTTACTACATTTCAGCAAGCCAATCCAATCTATACTAATTATATATTTCTTCTAAGTTTTGTGCATGCAATGCAATGAAAGCTGGCCCTACATTTATCTTTCAGTCTAATCAAAGAGGTTACCACTGCAAAGAGTCAGAGTATTCTTAACCCAGCTCCCTCACCCATCAGGTAGTATAAATCTGAGGCATGTGTTGTTACACTCACACTTTTTTCCCTAAGAGATTAATTTCTGGTTGCTCACTATTATGACACGTATAATAAAATACTCTGTATTTACTTCTTGCCCTTCCCAGTACTACTATCCCATTTATTTCCAGTTGGTCTTATCTTTACTTCCTAAACAATCGTGTACTTGCACCTGTCTCAAGATTTACTGCTAGGAGAAGCCAAAGTGGCAGAAATTATATTTTAAGTCAAAAGAGCAGTTGTTAACCAAAGAAACTGTAACCCAGGGTCTGTGTGATGAGAGTACTGAGAATTAAACTTAGGGAAGATACCTTTGAACATGAACTCATGGAAAAGTCAGGGGGTGCTAAATTTCTGTGTAGCAAATATATATATGGAGACCTGGTGTGGTGCTGTGGGTTAATACACTGGACTGCAAAGTTGGTTTGAACTGCAATGTTGGCAGTTCAAGCTCACCAGTTGCTCTTTGGAAACCCTTTGCAGTCAGAACCAACTTGATGGCACATAACAACAACAACAACAACAACAACAAATATACATATAACCATGACACCTGTAAAAGTAGCAAGCAAATTTTGAGGTTATTGGTTTTTTGACATCGTAAAAGAACCAATTTTCTCCCAGCAGTGTGTCTGTTATAGAAATGCAAATATTTTTCATAATTTTTAAGTGTGATTAATTGTAAGAAAAAAATGCATAAAATATAAAACTTCTTTTTAGAATTCACAATCTCACTTCATGATTCTATGTTGTTGTTAAATGCCATCAACTTGGTTCCAACTCACAGTGACCCTGTATAGGGTTTCTGAGGAGCAGCTGGTGAGCTTGAACTGCTGACCTTGTGGTTCAAACCAACCTTGCAGTCTGGTGCATTACCCGACAGCACCACACTAGGACTGCTGAATTGATGATTCTATATGTACCCCAATTTTATGAGGGTCAAAAACGTTGTTTTGGTGACCAACTGTTGACTTGACAAACAACCTTTGATTTAGGGATCAATTATTTTATGATCTACTGAGTTTATCATAATAAGAATCATATAACTGATGATAAAAAATTACCATTCACGAGTGTTACCTCTACAGTATCTCTCATATTCTGTATAGCCATTCTAGTTCCTTTAAAGGTGTATTTATGTTGTTGATGGAAATCTATAATTCTTAGAAAGTTTTCTTTAAAATTAAGACTAATTCTGACAAAACAGAAGGAATGGTGTTAAATATGTTAGAGAGAGTTTCCATTTCTATCTCTGTCAAAGTTTTAACTTGGCTGCTACTAAGCAGCTTCAAAGATTGTGGAATTATAACAATATAATTAGATTATTTTGAACAGATGGTCAAAACAATATCTAAGCAAATGCTTGAGTGAACACAACACACTAGAGTTACTACAATGTTGCCATTTAAGCAGAGAGCTGACAGCAATACTCAGTGATTTAGCATCTCAGAGCCTATCAACGACATGACAAAAAATAATAATTGTCTAGAATAAATGTGAGGTAATTTATACAGCACTTTCTTTCAAATCTTAATTTCTTTGTATAAACTCATATAGACCTAACAATTGCATTTTGGGGTGAAAATTTGTATAATATTTCTACACATTATAAAGGAAAATGCCAATGAAACAACCTTACTTGCCATACCCCTCAAGGAAACCAGTCTGACAGCATTATAATAGTTGCACATCTTTTACCATTCCTGTGGAGCTAAGAAAATCTTTGTCTTTCTATTTATCGTTGAGGTCATCATCGTGATGTTGAATCATTTATAAAGGGCATGTAGACATATATTAGTCAATTGTATTTTTCTTAAGCAGCATAATTATGTTTGTTTATAGAGTTTTATTTTTTATATTAATACATTTTAATCAAATGTATTGAGGTAAATTAAGATCACATATATCTAGTATTGTTACTACTGTGTTTTTTCCCTCTGAATTTGTGAAGCTGATTCCATGTTGTTGACAATTTATGGCACATTTATCTTCAATTTCTAGTCTAATATCCTTTTTCAGGTTCTGCTTTGTCATTAAAATAGATGGAAAGCAATAGGAATGAATTTTCTGCCACATTATTATGACAGCCTATATAGTTTATGATTGAAGTTAATGTATATAGAAAAGAAAGTTCACATAGTCAAATCACTGTCATATAACCTATTTATAATATGTGCACAGAATGAGTGTAAAGTAATTTTTAAAAATGTATAAAAATAAAACATGGCAAGAAAAAGACTATGGGCTTGTTATATTCATTATAGGTACGTGCATCTTATCTATTGATTCTGGATGCAACAAGAGTGATATTGAGAGATTCATTATACAATAAAGACACCATACTTCCTCCTTGGGGCAAACTATCATGTTAGGATTTGCAAAAGTAAATGGCTGTAGTGCCATTTATAAATAATAAATCATGTCTAATTTCCTTTAGTGGTCACAGAGTGGTGCTGCAGAATAAGCAATGGATTGCTAACTTCAAGGTCAGCAGTTCACACCCACCTGCTTTTCTTTTGAAATCCTATACAGGGTTGCTATGAGTTGGAACTGATTCAACAGCACTTAATGGTAATAATAATTTCTTTTAAGTTGGTGAAAACACTCTTGGTTATTCCAGTTATTAATTACTTTCAAGCATGTGCACAAAGTCATTAAAAAAGTCTAAGGTGGCCATGTAGTACAGATATGTTGTTGTTATTAAGTACTTTCAAATTGGTTCTGACTCACAGCGACCCTGTGTAGGTTTCCAAGGAGCAACTGGTAGGTTTGAGCCACTGACCTTACAGTTAAGGGCTTATAATTAAACACCACAACAGGGATATGCCAATATTTAAATATTTAAGGTAGAAATTCAGAAACCCAAGGACTTTTCAATTTGAGAAGTTAATATGCCATTAGCATCAAATTCCATTTCCATGGAAAAAACAGAATAACCCTTGTCTGTCAGAGTTGCTATGAGATGGGAAGTGACAGCTGTGTTATACCTGTTATAGGAGAAGAATAGATACTTCATGAGAGGTAAGGGTATGCTACCATCTTTACAAAATTATTTCAATAAAGGATATATATTTTAAGTGTGATAACCAGATTGACATTCAAATCTTTTGTTTACCTCATATTTATGTTTTCCAAAATAGACAACAAGACCCTTTGCGTTTACCCCTAGAAATTTATTACAACCCAATTACTGGCTGTTATTGATGTTAAGTGCCCTTGAGTCAGTTCTGGCCCATAGCAACCCTGTACAGAGTTTCTGAGGAGCAGCTGATGGATTTGAATCTCTAACTTTGCTGTAGGATAATGTGCTTATCCTACAGCACCACACCAGGACTCAACTTACTACACAAATATAGTGATGAAGTTTCGTTGCCTGTCATCTAGGAAAGTAAGGATCAAGTCAAGACATAGGTGAAGATGTAACAAGACACACTTTGGGCTTTGAATGACAAGATTAAAGTTTAGTCATGGTCATCACTGCTGACAGAGAATAAGCCTTTCAATTAATTACAGTCTAGTTGAGGAATCTTTGTGTGGTGCTGGACTGTAAACTTGTTTGAACTGCAAGGTCAGTTGTTCAAGCTAACCAGTTACTCCTCAGAAACCCTATACTAGGTTGGTATGGGTCAGCACCGATTGAACAGTATTTAGCAACAACAACAATCTGAGTTGAAGACTCGAAACAGCATCTACAAACCACAGAGTCTAAGAGTAAAGATATAAGAAAAGTTCCACAAAATGCTCCCATGCAACCATTAATGTTTATTAGAGGTGCGTCAGAGAATAATGACCTATGGCTTAGAATTCTATTGGTGGTGGTTATATGCTGTGGAGTTGGTTCCAACTCATAGTGACCCTCTGTAGGGTTTCTGAGGCTGTAAATCTTTACGGGAGCAGAAAGTCTCATCTTTCTCCCACGGAACAGCTGGTAGTTTTGAACTGCTGACCTTGCGGTTTGCAGTCCGATTCATAACCACTATGCTACCATAATTCTATTATACACTCAAATTCTTCACCAGATGATGGTAAGTATGTTAAAATAAGGTGTTAATTCTAGGACCATGTGATTCGCTATAGTGCCCTTGGTATCTCTTTTCTATGATGAGTTACCTCATCTCTCTTGTATTCATTTAGTCTATATATTAAGTTGTTGTTGTTAAGTGCAGTCAAGTTGATTACAACTCATAAAGACCCTGTATAGGGTTGCTGAGGAGCAACTGGATGGATTTGAACTGCTGATCTTGTGGTTCACAGTCCAGTGCTGTTCCTACAGCACCACACCAGATAGGGGATAGCCTTTTTGGAGACGTCTAGGATAATGCAATAATTTCATGATGAAACTGTGGACCATAAGCAAAAACTAACTAGAGGGAGATGTGGCTTGGTGGCAGATTAAGGAAAAGTGCAGTGCAGACCTCTGACAATAATAACACAGAAACCAGACAAAGCAGGTTCAAGGGACAGTCCCAGAACTCTGAACTACATATAAATAAATATTTAGAAGGATTGAAGGTTTACTGCTAGTGGAATTTGTAGCAGAAGCAAGAAAGATAGCATTTTCTAAACTGCAACTGCTAGTGGGTGCTGGAGCAACCATTCTGGGCATGATGGAGAAGGATCAGAGGAGCACTCCAACCAAAATGTCTGATCATTGGAGATAATGGTGTGAAGACTTTTTCCTGTTCATTGGTCTGTGCACTTACTCTCCAGTGATTAAAGGAAGAGTGTGTCTAAGTGAGTGGATGCTACACCACCACCCCCCACCACGGTCCTACTACACATGTGCATGGAATTTTCAGCAAAGATCACAGCGAGAAGATTCTAAGAAGGGGATGAAGTCAACAGCAGCTCCAGCTGATTGAGCTATGGACATTAAAGTCATACTCATATTTTGCTTCATTTTTTTTTCTGATTATAAACTGTAGTATACAATCTGTTTTATTGCTGTTGTGGTTTTTTTTTTTTTTTTGGTTCCCCTTCTCCTTGTGTGTGTGAGGGGCTAGTTCTCTCCCTACATTACCCAAGAAGAGACAGCAATTGTGGTCATGTAGCCAAGCTACAATCACACCCTATAAAATAGCACTATCCAGGCAAGAGCCAATACCAGCAGCTACACACGAGATAGTCAGTCAACACCTGCTACAGTTACTCTGAGTTGAGTAATAAGAAAAGTGAAAAGGGAAGCCCATCTCCTGATCACATCTACTTTGAGGTAATCAGAAAGCTTAATGATATATTAATACACATTCATCTTAATTATTGAAAACTTATCTAATTATTGAAGATGCCCAAGAGACAGTTGAGAGTTTTGACACATGTCCAGGAACAAGATAGAGTAACTGAAGCATATCAGCCAGAGATAGACCTAGATTTCCCATTGGAAGGAACACAGACTTTAAAATTGTCTAAGAAGGAATTCATGAGAATAATATTGAGGAGCATCCAAACGCTCCACAGAGGAGTTGAGAAAAATAAGAAGTTGGGAAAGCACTTCAGGAACAATCAAGTAAGATAGAAATAGCATTGGGAACAATTATAAACCTACAAAAAGATGTCTAAATAATGAATAATAAAATATCAGAAATGGACGATACACTGAAAGGGCAAATAGGTAGAATTTAAGAGAATGAAGCCAGAACCAGCAAGCTGGAAGGCAAATCTCTCAATACTGCTAAGGTAGAAAAGCAAGCAGAAAAAAGGGAGAAAAAAATCTGAAGAAAGTCTAAGATTCATGTGGGACAACATGAAGAGGAATAATTTAAGAGTTATTGGAAGTCTGCAAACAGGAAGAATCAGGAGACCACAGAGGAGAAAGTTGAAGAGCTTTTGGAAGAAAATTTCCATGACATCCCGAAATATTAAAATATAAGCATTCAAGAAGCTCAATGAACCCCAGGAAGGATAACGCTCAAAAGAAAATCACCAAGGTATATCATAATCAAGTTTTCCAAAATCAAAGATAAGGATCAAATCCTAAAAGCAGCTAGGGAAAAGAAAAGTGTTACTTAGAAAAACAAGTAAATAAGATTAAGCTTTGATCTTTTAGTAGAAACCATGCAGACAAGAAGGCAATGGGAAGACATACATAAAACCCTGAAAGAAAAAACTGCCAACTAGGAATCGTCAACCCAGAAAAGCTGTCAATCAAATATGACCGTCTATAAAATCATTACAGGATAAACAGAAGCTAAGGCACTTTGTCAAAACCAACCCAGTGCTTCAAAACACCATAAAAGGAGTTCTTTGAACTGAGAACCAACAAGAACAGACAATAAGTGGAGATTGACATGCATGGCAACATCACCTGGAACTCAATTGAGAGATGGAAGAATCCAGAACAGAACATAACTACAAGAGTGAATTCAGATGATATGGGAGGTCAGTCTATGATCAAAACAATTACAATGTGAAAGAAGGTTAACACTTAGGAACAGAGATCCAGGTAATGAGGCCAGGTAGATTGCAGGGGTAAAATATACTGCTTTAAGTGGATGAAAAAGTTAATAGACTATAGGGTAACCTCAAAGAAAATTAATAGTTTACATCTTAGCAAGAAAATGAAGATGCAAGAAGAACATGGAAATATTGAAAATATGAAGCTTAAGAAAAGATACCCATACTTAAAGAAAGATAAAAAAAAAAAAGTTGACTACCAGAGGTGGGATGAGGGAAGGGTAAAACACAGGTTAGGGACTAGACACATAGTTTGGGTGTTGAGGAGGGCAATACACAAGAAGGAAGAAGGACATGAATGATCAAAGAAGATAGGGGAACACTTAGGCAGGTTTGCATGGGCTAAATGGGACAGAGGTAAGTAGTGATGTATACTCAAACTTGGAACAACAGGGCTCTGTGATACAAGGATTGAGGCATAGTCTAAATGGGTAAAAGAGGGGAAATTATGTTAAGAAGCTTGACTGTCTTATGAATGTTGGTTTCCTTTGCCAACTAATGTAAAATAGACACTTCTGTGGGATAGAAAGGATTATCAGGAAATGTGATTACAGAAAACTTGTAAGCCCGTCTTCAGCCTGTAACTGATTGAAATACCTAAAAGGGGTTCTAAAACTTGACCAGTGAAATAGGCTACTTGTGGCACCTTTGTCGTGTATAGGACCTACAGTGTATAGGAACTGATCCCCTTCCAGAACCTTCTGAGGTGGAACATTCCCACTTGAAAGGACATGACGATCAGCCTGGAGTGACCAGAGGAGCAGAAGATATTCTTGAAAGAAAGACCAGCAGGAAAAATCAAAAACAAAAATGGCAGTCTGGTTGACTACTATAAGAATAAGCAAGATATTCAATGGGGAGCCTTCAACGCAAGTAATCAAGTCCCTTCAGGACAAATCCCCCTCCAAGACTGAAACTCAAAGGGAGCACATGAGCAGGCATATAAGCTTGCTGGCGACCATGTTGGTCTACTGGTGAGTGTAAGAGGGGGAAAGGCAGCAATGATGATATGGGCTGAGTTCAACTGCATTCCATAGACTGCTGTCGACCTGAAGTGTGGTGAGACCTGAGGACTCCTAAGACCATGGACAAGGACCTAGCCACAGAAGCCTAGAGCTGAGAGTGAAGTGTCTAGCTGAAATTAAGTGAGGGGAGATTCACAAGAATGTCCAAGCTTGCAGATAGTACCCATTTGACCTAACTTTAATGGCTTGATGATCAGAACTCAACTATAGGAAGATGAAGAAATTTGATAAAGGAAACAAGTGTAAATTGCTATAATTTGATGAACTTGACTTGCCATCAAGGATCAAACATATCTCCTCTGTACACAGGGTTGATAGAAATGGGCAACTTAGACATTGGCTACCTAAAACTGGGGGTGGGTGGGTATAAAGGCATGAATTAGCAGGCTTACAAGTTTTCAAGAGGGAGTTTAGTTTCAGAAAGTGCGGGGGAAGGTAGAACTCCCACAGAATAGCTTTCCTCTTGTATAAATGGGTCTGGTGAAAGGAGATGGGGATAAGATTCTTATGATTCAATAGAGAGTAATTTTTATCATGACTAATTGCAATTTTCACAACTGTAAAGGTAGAAATTTTGTATTATAAAGTGGAGAGTTGTTAATCTTACATTCCAGGAACAGAGGACCCTGGGACCATCAAGGGAGAAGAGCATGAGCAGAATGTGGGACTCTATCCAGAGAAGCAGCAACAACAGAGATGAAGGCAGAGATGATGACATGGAGAGAGAGAGAGCAGCTGAGGCCTCTAGGCTTATGGAAAGAGAAAGGCTGTGTGCTGGTGGCCAGGAGGCAGGCTTGCAGAATGTGTCCTTAGGTAGTTTAAATAATTATATATTCCTGAGTGCTTTTGTGTATATTAAGAAAAAATCAGAAGGAATAGAAGCAAATACTGTTTAATGGTGATACATGGAGGGGATTGTAATCATTGCAATTATATGAAATATGATAGGATACGTGCAAAATTAATGTTCTCCCACATAAGCTAACACTCAATGCACAATAAAAGCCTTAAAAACTCTAACTAGATAGTACACCTTCAGCTTTCTTTTACAAGTCTTCAGATATATTCTATGCAGTAGCCCAATTCAACTGACAGACATATGAAGTATAATCCCTTCAATGCCACAGAATTGTGTAGATCTAGCTCTGTGCCCCCTCCAAATTTTCTGACTCTAAGAATGTGAGTTGGTTTTTGTTTTATCTTTTTCTTCTTCTCATAATTAAATAAAAACTTATTGAAGTCAAATTGATTTTCAGCCATAGTAACTCTATGAAACAGAATATAAAGTTTCCAAAGAGTTTCCAAGGTTGTAAATCTTTATAAATGCAGATTAGTTCAAACCACCAATCTTTACATTAGCAGGTGAGTACTTTAAGCACTGCAGCACTAGGGCTCTTCTTTGATCCAAACCCCTAGATTATAAGTCCTCAAAGATATTTATCATATCAACATCCACGTTTACAAATCTTGCCAACTCCCTCTTAGTTATATTTTGTAGCATTTTTAATTCAAAGTATTAAAGATCTCTCATTTTTCTTATGCTGTCTTTTTTATATTTCGTAATCACTTTTATATGATATTTAAATTCTATATCACAGTGAAATATTTTCCACTGTTGTATTTAAGCTTTCCCAAGAAAGTTTAGAAAGCTCCTATTGAAATGTATCACCAAAGTTTCATACATTTCAGACTGGAGGACTAGAACTGCTAGGACAATGGTATTATTAATTATAATGTGCTTTTCAATTGCACAGCACCTGTCTGGATCATAGGTTTGCAATAATGCAGTGAAAATGGTTTGAATGGGTCATAGGTCTAATGTGTTAAGCACATAAACAAAGACTGCCCAGAGAGAGTGTTAATCCATGCTCATTAATTTTTGAATTCACATTCTGCAAGTTCATCCAAAAATTTATGAAGCACATCAGAGTTTGGCTTCAGTAGCAATAGAGACATACTGAAACATATGGCTGGGGGGCAAAATAGAGTCCTTGGCAATGTTCCTGCAGAGAGCCAGGTGAAGTGAAACACATTAGAAACTCTACTGCGGCCATGCAAGTTACAACCCACAAAAGAGCAAAGTTTCTCAATGTCTCAGAAACTCTGAAAGGCAAAAGACATTCATTTTCAATGGTTTCCACGAAGACATTTACTGCTGTGAGTTGAAATCAACTAGATGACAATGAGTCAGTTTAGTGGACTCTTTTTATTAAAGTAAATCTTAATGCATGATAATGAAAGCCATGCAAACTTCATCAATCTTATTTTCCTTATGAACAACACACACACACAAATGTACACATAAGTGAACTCATGAACCAGGGTCCAATATGCTATATGCATTATGAAAGCAAGCAAAATAGAACAAGTGTTGTTGCTGTTAACTGCTGTCAAGTCAGTTCCGACCCAGCTGAGGAGCAGCTGGTGAGCTTGAACTGCCAAACTTGCAGCTCAATGCTTTTGCAGTCTGGTGCATTAACCCACAGCACTACACCAGGGCTCCAAATAGAACAAGAGTATGTTTTAATTCCTTATTGTATTTATTATAATGGTACATGCTTGCTTCTACTGGCCCTGAAATGTTACTAATCCTATTTTTAGTGCCAATAGTATGATTGCATATGAGCTTTCATTTTAAAATCATAATTTGATTCTAGTAAACAAATATTAATCTGATTGTTATAAATTGGTACATTATCCAAATTGTCTATAACAATATAATATACAAATGAAATATAAAATCATGATATTGATTGGTCTATAATATACACCAAATTCTAAAATAGTTTGTTAAAATTTCAAAGTATACATCCATCTTCAGTGGATATTTTTTTTAAATAAAATTTTGTTAAAATTCAAATAAACTGTACTTAACTAAACTAACTAGAACAAAACTAAACAATTAAACTAATCTGAAAACAGCTTTAAATCCAAATTCTTAATTTCATATTTTAAAACAGATTAGAAATTTAGGTTTCAATTATGTAATTGTTAATATACAAATATTTTCTCAATCAAATTGCCTCACTTTTGTTCCCTAGCATACATACTTCTTGTTATTGTCAGGTGCCATCGAGTCGGAACCCACTCATAGTGACCCCATGCACAGCAGAACAAAACAATGTCTGATCCTGGGCCAACCTCACTACTGCCGCCACATTTGACGCCATCAAAGATGCCACCTGGCCGACCCATCTCATTGGGGGTCTTCCTCCTTTTCTCTGACCCACCATCTTATCCAGCATGACATCCTTCTCCAGCGACTGTTCCCTCCTGACAACATGTCCAAAGTATGAGAGACAAAGTTTAGCCATCCTGGTCTCCAAGGAGCACTCTGGCTGTACTTCTTCCAAAACGGATCTATTGGTTCTTTTGGCAGTCCATGGCACTTTCAGTATTCTCCTCCAACACCACAACTCAAAGGCATCAATTCTTCTACTATCTTCCTTATTCACCACCCATCTTTCGCATCCATATGAGGTTATTGAAAATACCATGGCTTGGGTCAGGCGCACCTTAGTCCTCAAGGTGACATCTTTGCTCTTCAACACTTTAAAAAGTTCTTGTGCAGCAGATTTGCCTTAATGCAATACGTCGTCTGATCTCTTGACTGCTGCTTCCGTGAATGTTGATAGTTGATCCAAGAAGAATGAAGTCCTTGACAACGTCAATCTTTTCACAGTTGTTAAGAATGTTGTTTATTGGTCCAGTGGTGAGGATTTTTGTTTTCTTGACATTGAGATGCAATCCATATCAGACTGTGTTCCTTGATCTTCATCAGTAAATGTTTCAAGTCCTCTTCACTTTCAGAAGGCAAGGTTGTATCATCTGCATATCGCAGGTTGTTAATGAGTCTTCCTCCAATCCTGATGCCACGTTTTTCTTTATATTATTTATTTATGTTGCCTCATTTGCGAAACTCTTTATAACTAAACTCTAAAACCTACACCCACAGCATTCTTTGATACAATAACACTAAACTAGTTAAGTTACTTAAGGAACTCTGTTGTTGTTGTTAAGTGCCTTGGAGTCGGTTCCAACTCATAGAGACCCTGTACAGGGTTTCCGAGGCTGTAAATCTTTACGGGAGCAGAGAGCCTCATCTTTCTCCCACGGAACAGCTGGTAGTTTCGAACTGCTGACCTTGAGGTTCACAGCCCGATTCATAACCAGTATGCTACCAGAGCTCCTTTGTAGATGTATGGATATTATCCTATAACAGACAGTATTGTACTTCACAATAGATCTTGAAATGTTCTTTTTGATGTTGATTTGTCATTCCCTGCATAGTAAACCATTTGGTTGTCATATTGAAAATGACTAATACCAGTTATTTTCAGCTCACGAATGCCTAGGACATCAGTGTTTATGTGTTCCAGTTCATTTTTTTTTTACAATTTGCAATTTTCCTAGATTTATATATCATGCATTCTATGTTCCTGTTATTAAATTTTTCATGCATTGCTTTTCAGTTAGTCCCACAACAACCCCTTCTGGAACTCTCAGTATTATTGTGAAGTTGCTAACTTCTCTTCCATGTCCACAAACATCTGACTTTCTGATTCATGCTTTCCATTTCTTGTGTGTGTGTGTGTGTGTGTGTTTTACTTTGGATATTTTCCTGAGCATTACTTCCAAGTCAATAATTACCTATTCTTATGTGCAAATGATCATGGAGCTCATTGCCTCTAGGGGATTACACTAGATACTTAATGCTCTTGAGACAAATTTTCACAAGCTTGTGGCAATATTTGGAGACCAGAAATCCAAAAGTCAAAGAAAAATAAGGGTTAATTCCTTCTGGTGGCTATAGAGGAAAATGTGTTTGTCTTTTCCAAATAAGTCAGAATCAACTTGATGGCAAAATTAATTTGCCTCCCCCTCTTTTTTTTTTTTTTTTTCCTTTTAGGTTTAAATGTAATCTGAACTTTTTGCTTTGTTTTGTTTTGTTGTTTTACACATGATTTCTTCCACTTCCTTAAAGGCAGCTATTATGTTACTGCAATTTCTGCTTCCATCGCCACTTCTCCTTGAATGTTTTTCATTCTTCTGCCTCCCTTTCGACCCACAGTATCACAATGTGCCTACCATAATCATTCAGTAAGATCTGTCTTGTCAAACTCTTTTTAAAAAATGTAATCACATTTTTAATGTCTGTTTTAACAAGTAAGATAATATATTCACGGGTTACAATGGTTAGAATTCCACATGATTTTGAAAGAATTCTTTACTTTTACCCAGTGATTATTGACCAAATAGCAATTATCTGACTTGTAAGAGCAGAAATTAATTACCACCCATTCTCTTTTCCCTAGTTAGTCTGAAAGGGAAAGATTCAAAATGTCCAAAGAAACATCAGTTGGAAGCCTATTGGACATGTGGTTGTTGTTAGGTGTCATGTTGTCGATTCCAACTCATAGCCTCCCTATGTACAATAGAAGGAAGCATAGTGGAATCCTGTGCCATCTTCAAAATTGTTAGGTTTGAGCTCAGTGCTAGTTGTTGCCACAATGTTCATTCATCTTGTTAGGGGTCTTCTCTATTTTGTTGACCGTCCTATTTCAGAAACTGGTTCCCCCTGACAACATGTCCGAAGTACGGGTGATAAAGTCTAGTCATTCTCACTTCTAGGGAGGATTCTGGCTATAATTCTTCCAAGAAAATTTTGTTTCTTCTGCAAGTCCATGGTGCATTCAGTATTCTTCAAAACCACAGTTCAAATGAATGGGATCTTCCACAGTTTTCCTTATTCACTGCCCAATTTTCATATGCAAATCAGGAGATTGAAAATACTATGGATTGGGTCAGGCTCACTTTCATCCTCAAACTGATATGTCTTTGCTTTTTAACACTTTAAAGAAGTTCTGTGCAGCAGATTTGCCTAATGAAGTATGTCCTTTGATTACTTGACCTCTGTTTCCATGTGAATGTTGATTGTGGATCCAAGCAAAAGGAAATCTTTGACAACTTCAATCTTTTCTCCATTTTATCATGATATTATTTATTGGTCCAAGTGTGAGGATTTTTGTTTCTTAAATACACTAAGTATTTTAAGATCTCTTTGTTTCTAGCAAGCAAGGTTGTGTCATCTGCTTGTCACAGGTTTTTAATGAGTCTTCCGTCACTCTTGATGCCAAATTCTTCTTCATATAATCTTGCTTCCAGATTATTTGTCCATCAAACATATGGAATGAGTAGGGTGAAAGAATGCAATCCTAACACACACCTTTCCAGATTTTAAACCATTCAGTACCCCTTTGGTCTGTTTGAACAATTGCCAATTGCCTCTTGGTCTATCTATATATTCTTCATGAGTACAATTAAGTGTTCTGGAAAACCCACTCTTGAAACTGTTTTCCATAATCTATTATGATTTATACAGTCGAATTTCTTTGCGTGGTCAATAAAGCACAAGTTGACGTCTTTCAGATATGCTTCACTTTTAGCCAAAATCCATAAGACATCAGCCTTGATATTACTATTTCCACATCCTCTACTGAGTCAAGTTTGCATTTCTGGCAGTTCACTATTAAATTAATGAAGAAACCATTTTTAAAAATATATCTTCAGCAATATCTTACTTTCATAAGATATTAATTATATTGTTCAATGATTTTCACATTTAGATGAGTCACTTTTGTTTGGACTCGTCACAAATAAGGATCTCTTCCATCGATCACCTAGCTAGCTGTCTTCTGAATTTCTTGACATAGATGAGTGAGGACCTCCAGCACTGCCTCAGTGTGTTGAAACATTTCCATTGGTATTCCATCAGTTCCAGGAGGCTATTTTTTAACCAGTCCCATCAGTGAACCTTGGACTTCTTCTTTCAGTATCATCAGTTCTTCATCATGTTATTTCTTGAAATGTTTGAACATCGACCAATTCTTGTTGGTACAGTGACTCTGTGTGTTCCTTTCATCTTCTTTTTGATGCTTCTTACATCATTCAATATTTTGTCCATAGAATCTTTCAATATGTTTACTTAGGGCTTCATGTTTTCTTCAGTTCTTTCAGCTTGAGAAATGTTGATGTGTTCTCATTTTTTGGTGTTCTAAATCTAATTCTTTGTACTTTTTAGTTTTCTGTTTAGCTGTTTTACTTCCTCATTTATTACAGTTGCTTTAATTTCACTATGCTGAAGAGCAAGTTTCATAATCTCTTCTAGCATCAATTTTGGCCTTTCCTTTCCTTCCTGTCTTTTTAAATGACTTTTGCTCTTTTCCAGTATGATGATTTTGTTGTTATACCACAGCTCTTCTGGCTTTTGATCATTGGTGTCTAATGCATCACTTCTGCTTCTGAAATGGTCTCTAAATTATTTTGTTTCTACTTCCTCTCCAAAATGATTAATCAAGTCACTCATTAGTTAATTCATATAATAGATATTTATCTGATGCATCCCATGTGACAGACATTACTTTAATAGGAGGGGAGCTTCAACATTTTTATGGGAAAATGTCATTATCTTTAATTCCATTTTTTTCATGAACTTTTTTAAGCCCCATAGGGAGTCATATGGAGTCCTGCTGTGGTATTTTAGGCCAAGAACCTAACTACTAATCACAAGGTTGGCGGATAAAGGCCCTCAACTTCTCCTTGGAAATGCTCTACAGGGTTGCTGTGAGTCATAACAGACTCGATGACACTTAATAGCAACACAGGTGTCATATCAAGAGGGGAATTTTTACTTATAATATGTACTCAAATGATATTCCTACATTAACAAGCCAGTTGCATCTCTGATAAAGATTACATCTCCCTCAAAATTTCTGAAATGGGTGATACCTTGGTTTATCTAAGGAGGAAAAAATAAAAGAAGGGGGGGACGTACTACCACTAAAGTATCCTATCCTAGTGGAGGGGAGGGAAGTTTCTGGCAGAAAGCACAGAACCATGATGATTTTTAAAGCAAATGACATAATCTAGTCTAATAACACCTTATCTGGCTCCTGATGACAAATTAATATCAGAAGGAAACGGTTACCAGTTAATGATATTTGCTGATATTGAACGAAGATGCTACAGTCCCCTAATTAATACCTGATCTTGGTTCATAGCAAAATATGGATCTCCCATTGATATGTTATTGAAAGACTACTGTATATAAGAGTAAAGAAATAGAATCTGATGTAAAATAAAAAATACATTGAGTAACCTCCCTCAAACTCTAATGTTATTAAGAGATAAATAAATGAATTTTTAAAAATTCAGCAATGACACAAAAAGAAAGTCCCATTGTAAGCCGATTTCTACATCTTCCATGAAGGTTTTACCTGTACAAATGTGATCCAATTTTGTTTTCTTTCTTGATGTACTATAATTTTCACTTTTCAATTGTGGTGGGGGCAATTTTGCAAAAAGAAAATGGCTGATCTTCACATAGAGGTCACCAAAAATACTTAGAACAGTGGCTCTCAAACTTTATCATGTTTTTAAATCACCTGGAGACTTTGTTTAACACATCTGATTTCACATTTATAGTTTCTGATTATGGATATATGGAATCGGCCTGACATTTGCATATATGACAAGTTCCAGGTGAGGCTGATGTGGCTAATTAGGAGTATATCATTTAAGCATCACTGATTTAAAATTATATGAAGTTCATTGAACTCTTAAGGAGAGGATACTGCTTTAAGTTTGCTAGAAGAGGCCTGTTTGTTCTGCTTGCTGGAAGTAAAGAAGAGTAGACACACTTACAGATGAATATTAAAGAATATAGCCTTCAGTATGAATTATACCTCCAGGAAAAGAAAGCAAAAGTCTTGACCACTGGACCAATAAAGAATTTTATGATAAACAGAGTCACAATTAAAGTTGTCAAAGATTTCACCCACAATCAAGACTCAT
>NW_006408562.1:4101882-4103259 GCF_000296735.1 Chrysochloris asiatica | reverse complement strand
GAAGAAAAAGGGAAAAAGATTATGGTGACTTGGATTCTGAGTTATTATTGGTCACCATTCTATGTTACCTATTTTTCAGTTTCTTTGAATGATTAATAGGCTTGTAGAAGAAAGAAGAACATAAAGAAGGAAAAACGAAAAGCTAGGGAGGAAGAAGAAGAGAAAAGAATGAGAGAAAAGAAAGAAGTATAATGAAAAGGAGAAAGAAAGAAAAGGAGAAAGTAGAGGGCACAGCTGGATTTATTAATATTGGAGATGAATTGATATTACAAATACATGCTTTTTTGAGCATTTTCATCAATAAAATTTTTCATTGTCATTTCTATAAAAAATGTAGACCCTATCAAAATTGCAATAATTTGTCAATTTTTAAGGGAATAAGGAAGGAACTCTATTGGTGTAATGGTTAAGCACTGGACTCCAAGCCAAATGTTCCATGGTCTCCAAACTCACTGAGTGACTCTGTAGGAGAAAACACCCAAGAGTGTTTTCTAGTGTAAAGCTTAGTGCTTAGGAAAACTTACTTTGTAGTTCTATTGTATTCTGTAGGGTCACTATGAGTTAGAATCCTCTGATGGAAACAGCAACGGGAGTACAAGAGTCTAACTTGTATCTCTGTTATATTAAACTTGTCTGGGTCTTAATTCACATTAAGATCTTATACACCAAACAGTAAAACCAGTGGTGATGAAACTGAAGAATTCTACTAACTTCTTCAGTATGAAATTGATCAAGTATACAGTCAAAATGTAATGGTAATTACTGACAAGTGAAATGTAAAGGCTGAAAACAAACTTGAACAATCAGTAGTTGGAAAATATGGCCTTGTTGATGGAAGGAATGCTAGCGATTGCATGACAGAATTTTACAAGACCAACACTTCATTAATTGCAAATACTATTTTAAACAACGTAAAAGGTGACTACGCAAAACGACATCTGTGGGAAGAGTTGGTGGAAAAGTTCAATATCATCAGGTAAGACAAGGCCAGGTGCTGACTCTGCGAAAGAGATAACCAGTTGCTCATATGCAAGCTGAAACTTAAGAAAATTCTAACAAGTCCAAGAATGTCAAAATATGAAATTAACTATATCTCACTTGAAATTTAGAGATTATTTCAAGAACAGATTTGATATGTTGGACATTAATGACTGAAAACCAAAAGAAGGTGGTGTGACATCAGGAACATCATACAGGAAGAAAGCACAAGGTCACTAAAAAGAAAGGAAGAAAAGAAACGATGTGTATTTCAGAAGAGATTCTGAAACTTACTCTTGAGCCTAGAGCATCTAAAGCAAATGGAACAAATGAGGAAGTAAAAGAACTGAACAGAAAACTTCAAAGGGCTGCTCAAGAAGACACACTTACATATTATCA
>NW_006408562.1:4099660-4100720 GCF_000296735.1 Chrysochloris asiatica | reverse complement strand
TCCTGGTATTTTCAATTGCCTCATATGCATGTTGGAGTCCTGGTGTGGTGCTGTAGATAAGTACTGAACTTCTAACCACAAGGCTGGCAGTTCAAACTTACCAGTCATTCCACAAAAAATCCTATTCAGGATTGCTACGAGTTGGAACCCACTTGAAGGCATTTAATGACAACAACAAAATATGCATATAAAAGCTAGACAGTGAATAAGGAAGACTGGAGAAGAATTGATGCATTTCAGTTATGTTGTTGGCTAAGAATATTGAAGGTACCTGAAATGCAAGAACAAAGTCTGTTTTGGAGGAAGTACAGCCAAATTGCTCCTGGAAAGTGACAATGGTGAGACAGTCTCAGGTTTTTTGGAAATGTTTTCAGAAGGGAGCAGTCCATGATAAAGAACATCATGTTTGGTAAAGTAGAGAATCACTGAAAAAAAAGCAAGGCCTGCAAAGGGACAGATTGACACAGTGGTTACAACAATGAGCCAAAATATACAAACTTTGATCCAGGAGGAACAGTATTTCATTCTTTTGAACATAGGATCTCTGAGTTAAAATGGACTCAATAGCACTTAACATAACAATAACACCCCCCAGCTAACTGGTTCTCATTGATTGTGGTGGATGTAATACAAATACCCCCTGGGATCATACAGCAATGCAATTTGTAATTATGACAACTTTGACTAATGATGAACTATGGTAGGATGCCTGTGGCCAGCATAATATATCAGTTGTTTCGGAGGCATAAATACTGCATGATAAGATATCTGTTGTTGGGTGCTATTGATACTTAAAAAAAAAAATAATAATGGAGCTAATGGTAAGTAATGATCAATATAATGTCTCCTTGACAACTAAAAGTGGGTATTCATCATCTGCTGCAGGAAAAAAAGGAAAAATAAGATAAACAAAAAAGAATTGAGTGTCAGACTCAGAACCCAATTCTAAGGATAGTTTAACTCCAAAGAAGGTAGGGTTTTCAATTCCAGAAAGTTATCCACATTAAGATCTGTGCTATAATATTTTTATTTGAAAGGAATAGTACCTAGTAACTGCAAG
>NW_006408562.1:4084711-4099270 GCF_000296735.1 Chrysochloris asiatica | reverse complement strand
AGGGTTGCTATGAGTCAGAAATGACTCAATGGCACTTAACAACAATATAAGTATTTAGGAGTACAGATGTGGCATTGTGGGTTCATGTGTTGGACTGCAAAGTAGGTTAGAACCACAAGATTGGTGGTTCAAGCTTGCCTGTTACTCCTCAGAAACACTATGAGATGGAATTGACTCGACAGCACTTAACAACAACAGCAACGTAAGTATGTATGTAACAGGATCCTGAGGATGATGGAACAAGTGTTAGGAATACAAACCTAGATGCAGTGATAATTTATTAAAATAGAAGATGAAGAAGAACATTTAACATAGACTGCAAGGAATCCTGTGAGGTATTGCTTTTACTTGTATATGCATCCTAGGATCACACGTGGTGTCTAAGACAAAATAATCGAATACATCAGAAACTTAATTTGTTTTTCCACTGAAGGAAAAAAAAAAAAACTTTCTTCAACTTTTTTCACAGAAGAAAGAAAAACAAAAACAGTTATGGTAGAGGACACACTAGACATTATACTAAAGGTTGGAAAACACACCAGTTGGCTCAGTCCATGGGAGATACCAGGACACACTGTTTAATGTTATAAGGAAAGCTGTGGTAAGAAGAACACCAGTGTCAATGAAAGGTGTATTAGCTGTTGAACTCTACTGACCAGGGATGACCCAGGGAGATGTCACTACAGAAATGGATGCTACAACAGTGCAGATAATATAATACTGCAATAATAGAAAGCAAGAGTCATATTTTACCTGTTAGAAGCAATATGGGCATAATAATTACCTAATAATTACTGAGATTTGAGTACAAACTTGTGGTTTCTGAACTGAGGAAAAAAACAGAGATAATTAATACACAAGGTAAAGTATTAAATAATATTTCTTTATTTATACATTAAAAATGAAAAATTGGAGTGGTATTTGTAGCATTTACAAGTAGGAACTTTATAATGATATGAAGATAAAAAAGCTCAAACTGAAAATCAGCATCTTTTCTTCATCCCATGGGTAAATTGAGGTCACAGGTCAATGTGTCAAACACAAAATTAGATATACAGGTATATACAGTAAATCAGTAAAGATTAGCTTTCTGGCAGGAAAAGTCCAAAACAAAATAGCAGACTAATTGGCTACTACAAGAACAAGCTAGTTGTTTGCTGGGAAGCCATCTAGACAAACAATCAAGTTCCTTCAGGACAACTCCTCTCCCCACCCCTCTAAGACTGAAACTCAAAGGAAACACATGAGCAGGCATATAAGCTTGCTGGCAACCATGCAAGAGTGGAAAGGCAGCAATGAAGATATGGGCTGAGTTCGACCACGTTCCATAGACTCCCTGGAGATGAGAGAGAGAGAGAAGAGAAAGAGCTGATTGGTCCAAAGTGTGGTGAGACCTGGGAACTCCTGAGCCCAGGGCCAAGGACATACCATGGAAGGCTAGAGCTGTGAGTGAAACGCTCAGCTGATATGAATTGTGGGGAGATGTACAAGAACACCCAAACTTTTAGAAAGTATTCATTGAACCTAGTTTCAATGGCTTGATGATCAGAACTCAACTAGATGAAGATTAAAAAAAAAAAAAAAAAAAGATAAAGGAAACAAGTGTAAATTGCTACAATTTGATGAATTCTATATACACTATAAGGAGCTCTGGTAGCATAGTGGTTAAGAATCGAGCTGTGAACCACAAGGTCAGCTGTTCCACAGGAGAAAGATGAGGCTTTCTGCTCCTGTAAAGATTTACATCCTCAGAAACCCTATATAGGGTCGCTATGAATTGGAAGCGACTCCACGGCACATAGCAACATACGCTATGGGTGTTGTTGTTGTTAAGTGCCATTGAGTCAGTTCCGACCCATAGCGACCCTGTACAGGGTTTCCGAGGGTGTAAATCTTTACACTATGGGTGTAGTAGCTCAAAATATCAACTGAGAGGGAAGGAGTCTTCACATCAAGTATCAATCCTATCACACCTCTGTATACAGGGTAGATAGGGATGTGAAACTTAAACATTGGCTACCTAAAATGTGGGAGCTATAAAAGCACGAAGTGACTAGCTTACAAGTTTTCAAGAGGGAGTTTAGTTTCAGAGTGTTCAGGGGAAGGTAGAGTTCACACAGAGTAGTTTTCATCCTGTCTAGATGGGTCTAGTGAAAGGAGATGGGGATAAGATTCTCATTATACAATAGTGAGTAATTATTATCATTGCTAATTGCAACTGTCATAACTGTAAAAGGTAGATGTTTTATATAAAAAAAGTGGGGAGTAGTTAATCTTACAATCAAAGAATAGAAGACCTTAGGACCATCAAGTGGGAAGAGTATGAGTGAAATGTGGGACCCTATCCAGAGAAGCTGTGACACCAAAGATAGAGGCAGAAATGAAGACTTGCAGAGATAGAACAGCTAAGGACTCTTGAGGAATGGAAAAAGAAAGGCTGTATGCTGGTAGTCAGGAGGCAGGCTCACAGAATGTACCGTTTGGTTGTTTAAATGATTATATATTCCTGAATATTTTTTTGTACATCCAAAAACAAAACAAAAAACAGAGGAAACAAAAGCAAATATTGTTGAATGATGATGCACAGGGGAGACTATAATCATTACAGTGAAATGATGAGTAAAAAACTGATGTTCTCCCATGTAAATTATCTCTCAATTCACAATAAAAACTTAAAATAACATTTTAAAAAGATTAGCTTTCTGTAAACAAAAGTTGCTGTAGCCAGTATCTTAATCAGACGTTTTCATGAATTTTTGGAAGGGTGGACTATGAAGCATCTTTGTTTCAATAATAGAATATTCACTTTCTATATTTGAATTCTTACCAATGTACCTCAAGTGTGACCACCATCCATATGTCAGTGGAAACTGCCATGTTGCTCTATTGATGAACAGGATTCAGCAAAGCCTCCAGACTAGGAAGAAAGACCTAGCCTAGTGCTGTATCTCCAAAACGATGAAAGCCCTACAGGTATCACAGTCATCTAATGTGTAAACTGGATTGTGCAGGAGCAGGCAATGTTTCATTCAGTTGGGCATTGATACGCTAATAGCAAGTATGGGCCAGCTAGAGAGTTCAAAGTCTTGGAATCCATTTTTGGGATGCTTTACATTTTCATGGGTTTTTATCTTTAAGAAACAAACCAGGTTCTCAGGATAAAGAGTGAAGACAGTCCCCTTCCAGATTTGGGCAGAGGGAGGAGAAAAGTAATCATTTTGAAATACTGTCAGAATTTTTTTCCATAACAAAGTTCTGTCTGGTAAAGGAAACTACATACCCGAGTCTTATCTGACCATGGAAAGAACAATTTGACAATTCTAGTTTTTTCACTCTTCTTGTCTGACTTAAAGGGGGATTTAAAAATGTTAAGAAAAATTTCTGAATGTCACTTGTTAGAAACTCAAGCTCACTAAATAACTGGTAATCATTAGATTACATAATACTTTTCCTCCCCAACATCTTGCTGTCACATTCAAAAGGCTTCAGTGTAATCACAATAGATTACTATGGAAATATCTTCAAGGCACAAACTAAGAAGAAATTCATTGGGAAACCAAAAGGTAGCAGGGAGAAAAGAAAATCCAAGGAATTTAGAGGACACAGCATCCTATGATGCCAACAGTTATAGCAAAGATTAAAGAGAGTTCCTAATAATATAAAATTAACAAAAAATCAGGGACTAAAATATAATTCCCTCAGTTCCTATTAATGTAGATGTCTTATATATGTTTTAATAACACAAAAAATGTAAGGCAATTTATTGTTGTTAGGTGCTATGAAGTTGATTTTTAACTCATAACAACCCATAATGCAAAGTAGAAATGACCCATAGTTTTTTCTTGGATGGACTCAAGCATGGCAATAGTAGTGAGGTTGGCCCAGGATTGGGCAGTGTTTCGTTCTGCTGTGCATAAAGTCATTATGAGTTGGTACTGACTCGATGGCACCTAACAACAACAACGATATTTAAGGATGCAGACTACCATGAAATTCTTTTCCAGAACTGCTAGGGAGGATTGAAACTTCAACATTTCAGTTAGCATCTGAGTGATTAAAAATTATTTCAGCAGGGATCCTCAAGGCATTCTACCCACTTACAATCTATTCATATGCAAAGTGATCAGAATGGACAGAGTACAAATATTTCTTTGGGTTTCTGAGTTGGTAAATATAGACAGGAGTAGATAGCTTCATATTTGTCTCGTGGAGAGGTTGGTGGGTTTGAACTGCCAACCTTGTGATTAGCAGCCCAACTCCTAAATCACAGTGCCACCAGAACTCCTCCAAGTAAAAATTGTTGTTAAGTGCTTTTGAGTCAGTTCTGATTCATAGTGACCCTGTGTAAGGATTCTGAGGAGCAGCTGGTGAGTTTGAATCACTGATTTTGTTAAAAAGTCATTTCCACAAAGTCAGTGGTTCAAACTGACTTTGAAGTAGAATGCTTATCCTACGGTGCCACACCAGTCAAATTAGACAAGAAAAAACAGTTTGAAAATATAAATAAATAAGCATCACCCAGGCTCAACTTTGACAGAGGTTTTGGAATGCATGTTTTTGTTAGGTACCATCAAGGTGGTTCAGACTCATAGTGACAGTATGTATAATAGAATAAAATACTGCCAGGTCCTGTGCCATCCTTACATATTTTTTACTGTATTTGGGCACATTGTTTCAGCTAATGTGTCAAACCATTTCACTGAAGGTCTTCCCATTTTCACGGACTATACCAAGCATGCATATTTCATCAGAGACCAATCCCTCTGACAATGTGTCCAAAGTATGAAGAGGAAGTCTTGCTATTCTGTCTTCTAGGAAACATTCTGCTGTACTTCTTCCAAGACAGATTTGATTCATTTGAGAAAAGACTTGATGCAACTGAATTATGATGCTGACAAAAAATATTCAATATACTATGGACTGCTAGAAGAATGAACAAATCTGTTTTAGAATTCATAGATACTGAATTTTAAATAACTATGATTAATAAGTTAAGCACTCTAATGTAAAAAGTAAATAACATGTAAGAACAGATGGTAATGTAAGCAGAGAAATAGAAGAAACTCTAAGAAAAAATTTAAATACTATAAATCAAAATCACTGCAACAAGAATGAAGAATGATATTCATGGACTCATCAGTAGGGTGAGCAAGGCTGAGGAAAGAATAAGTGAGCTGGAATATATGATAACAGAAACTTTCCAAATTGGAATGCAGAGAGAAAAATGAATGCAAAAAAAATTAAAAATGGGAAAATTATGCAAGGTGTACAAGACCAAAATGGATGTCAGAAGAGACTCTGAAACCTGCTTTCCAATGTAGAGATGCTAAAGCAATTGGAACAAGAGCTGAATAAACATTTTCAAAGGTCAGCTCGAGAAGACAAACCAAGTACTATAATGAAATGTGCATAGACCAGGAGTTAGAAAACCAAAATGAAAGAACTCTCTCAGCATTTCTCAAACTTAGGTAACTGAAGAAAAAATTCACACCTTGACTTGCGGTATTAAAGGATTCTATGGGCAAAATACTGAATGATGATGAAAGCATCTAAAGAAGATGCAAGGAATACACAGAATCACTGTACCAAAAATAAATGGTCTATGTTTCCATCTCAAGAGGTAGCATATGACCAAGAACTGATGATCCTGAAGGAACTAGTCCAAAGTGCACTGAAGTCATTGGCAAAGAACAAGGCACTGGAAATGGATGACATAAAAATTGAAATATTTCAACAAAGTATAGTGGCACTGGAGGCACTCACTCATCTATGCCAAGAAATTTGGAAGACAATTACCTGACCAAATGAGTGGAAGAGATCTGTGTTTGTGCCATGCCAGAGAGGTGACCCAACAAACTGCAGAAATCATTTGACAATATCATTGATATCTCATGCAAGTAAAGTCTTAATAAAGATAATACAAAAATGGCTGCAATCGTACATTGACAGAACTTCCAGAGGTTCAAGCAAGATTCAGAAGAAGACATGGAATGAGGGATATCATTGCTGACATCAGATGGGTTTTAGGTGAAAGCAGAGAATACTAGAAAGATGTTTACCTGTGCTTTATTGACTATGCAAAGGCTTTCGATTGTATGAATCATGACAGATTATGGACAATTTTGCAAAGTATAAGTATTCTAGAACAACAAATTGTGCTTATAAGGTGCTTATGGTCTATGCCTTATAGACCAAGAGGCAGTTGTTTGAATAGACCACCAAATGGTTTTAAATTAGGAAAGGTTTGCACCAGTGTTGTATTCTTTCACCACACTTATTCAATCTGTATGCTGAGCAAATAATCTGAGAGGATTAGAGGAAGACTCATTAACAACCTGAATCATGCAGATGATATAACCTTGCTTGCTGAAAGTGAAGCTGATGAAGATAAAAGACCACAGCCTTCAGTATGGGTAGCATCTCAATGTAAAGAAAATAAAAATCCTCACCACTTGATCAGTAAACAACATCCATATAAGTGGAGAAAAAGATTGAAGTTGTCGAAGACTTAATTTTGCTTGGATCAATCAACACTCATGGAAGCAGAAACTAAGAAATCAAATGACTTATTGTATTGGGCAAACCTGTTGCACAAGATTTCTTTAAAGTTTTCAAGAGCAAAGTTATGTCAGTTTGAGCACTAAGGTGCACCTGACCCAGGCCATGGTATTTTCAATAACCTCATATATATGCAAAAGTTGGACATTGAATAAGGAAGATCATAGAAGAATTGATGCATTTGACTTATGGTGCCAGAGGAAAATATCGAAAAGTACCATGGACTGCCAAAATATCAAATAGATCTGTGTTAGAGGTACAGCCAGAGTGCTCCTTGGAGGCCAGAATGGCCAGACTTCATCTCTCATACTTTAGACATATTATCAGGAGGAACCAGTCACTGAAGAGGGATATCATGTTTGGTAAAGTAGAGGGTCACAGAAAAAGAAGAAGAACCCCAGCAAGATGGATTGGCACAGGCATAGCAATGATTGTGAGGTTGGCCCAGGACTGGGCATTGTTTTATTCTGTTGTGCATAGGGGTGATATGAGTCGGTACTGACTCAATGGCATCTAACAGCGACAACAACATGCAAGGTGTGAAAAATCTATAGTCAGGATACTTGAAGGAGATGAAAGAGAAAAAGAAGAAGAAATGTTTGAAAAATATGGCTCAAAAATGTCCAAAATAACTGACAGACTTCAAACTACAGATATTAGGAGGCACAGAAAACATGTATAAATGCAAAAGCAAAAACAAATATTACACTTAGAAATATCATATCTGAACTTTAAAATGAACAGGAAATATATAGGAAGAAATCTAGAAAGGATCAATGATAAGAATTACAATAGTGATTCCTTCCACTTTATTTGTATTTTTCAAAATTATTTTGGTAATTCTAGCTTCTTTATCTTTCCATATAATTGTTTAAAAATACATTTGTCTAAATATGCAACTATTTTTTGGAATTTTTATAGGGATTGCATTGAATATATAGAAATGTTGTTGTTGTTGTTGTTAAGACATTACAACCACCAGCTTTGTGGTTCAAACCTACCTTGCAATCCAGCATGTTAACTCAAAGTGCCCAATCCAAGAGCATAGGCTATGTCATCATTTACTTAGATCTTTCAGTTTGTTATCAAGGTTCGGCAGACGGATTCAGTACATATTTTGGATTTGTTCCTAATATAAAGATTGATGTTGTTATTGTTGTTAGGAACCATGAGGTCAACTCCTGCTCATAGTGACTCTTGTTGTTGTTAAGTGCAGTTGAGTCAGATCTGACTCATAACAATCCTGCATAGGTTTTCTGAGATGGGTTTGAATTGTAGACATATAGTGGTCCTATGCACAACAACAACAAAAAACACTTCCTGGTCCTAGGTCATCCTAATCATTGTCTTGTTTGAGACCATTGTTGCTACCACAATGTCAAACTATGCCATGAGGATCTTCCTCCTTTTCTCTTAGAATCATCTTTACAAAGCGTGGTATTCTTCTCCAGGGTCTGGTCTCTTCTGACAACTTGTCCAAAATATTAATGACTAGGTCTTGCCATATTCCCTCCTAAGGGACATTTTGGTTGTAATGTTTCTAAGACAGTCCATGGTACTTTTAATATTCTTCTCCAACACCACAATTAAAATGCCCCATCCATTTGTATATGGTCTTCCTTATTCATTATCCAACTAGCACATGTATATGAGGCCATTGAAAATACTATGGCTTGGATCGAGCACACCTTAGTCCTCAAAATGTTATATTTGTTCTTAAACACTTTAAAGAGATCTTTTGCTGCAAATTTGCACAATGTAGTAGTACTTGATATTCGACATTACATTCCAAAAGTTGTAGGAGGGTCCACATGCTTACTTTAGTTGGAGTATCTGTAAAAGCCACACACCACTGAGCGTCTAGAAATTTCACCAGAGTGGGAGGTGCCTGAACTTTTGTTAGGTTAATTACCCACCATCTAGTATGCAGACCACTAGGTCAGTTTAAATCACAAGGCCGGTCATTAAAATTTACCAACTACTCCTTAGGAACCCTATACAGGATGGCTATGAGTCAAAATTTACTCGATGGGGGGAAAAAAAATACTTGATGCACTTAACAACAAAGCATGCAGATGTTTCACCAAAAACACAGAGTTATTGATGCCTCGTCCTTACTAGAACCATCAGTATAATGCCATAAATGGAATGGGCCGGTGTAATGTCTTGGGGCAGAGAAAGTGTACCAAGATCCCTGAGAACTAGATTATGACACAGTGCCGTAGAGTTGATGTACCTTTGAGGTTAAGAAATTGGAAGTGAAATGTTGACTTTGCCAGCTGAAGGCAAACTACTTCTCATTATCCTTATAAACTGGAATTGAGAAAAAGGCATTGGCCAGGTCAATTGCTTCATACCAGGTACCAGGAGATGTATTCATTTGCTCAAGCAATGAAACAACATGTGGAACAGCAAATACATTTGGGGTCATGACCTGGTTAAGTTTACAAAAATGTATTGTCATTCTCCAAGTTCCATCTGTTTTTGACACTGGTTAGGTAGCTGAGTTAAAAGGGGATGTGGTGGGCATTACCATCCCTGCATCTTTCAAATCCTTGATTAAAACACTCATTTCAGCAATCCCTACAGAAATGCAATATTGCTTTTGGTTTACTAATTTTCTAGTAAAGGCAATTCTAAGGGTTGCTACGTGGCATTTCCACCCATACTAGCTCTGATCCCACATTTCAGGGATTCAAGTAAATGGTTCTGTCAGTTGCTGAGTATGTCTATTTCAATTATGCATTCTGAAACTGGACAAATCACTGCAGGCTGAATTCCAGGTGCACTAGACCGACTGTGAGATAGACCTTAGATGAGACTTCATTAATAACTTGACCTCCATACATCCCTCTCTGACTGGTAGGCCACAGTGACATTTTGGATCTCCTAGAATTAATGTCAATTTAGAACCAATATCTAGTAATTCCTGAAAAGTCTGAGTATTTCTTTTTGCCCAGTGAACAGTCATGCTTGTTAAAGGCTGTAGACCCATTTTGGGGAACACTGGCTGTGTAGTAGGGCCCTTCTTCAAGGGGACCCAGCCACCACTTCTTTCAAGGGGTTGTGGGTCTGTAACTGGCTCAAGTCTGGGAATTGATTGAGAGGATGTGACTCTGTTCTAAAGATTCAAGTTCAAATTCCATTCACTTGACCTAGAGTTCTTCTTGTATAAATCAGGTAATTATTTGGTAACCTCCCATCTCTTTCATTCCTAGGGACATCCTGCCTAATTAACCAAAACCATAAGTCCACACCATTCAGATTACAGCTTTGATTCTGCTGCCCTTTACAGTAAACACACCCACTTTGTCTTTGTTGATTAAGTGTTGCCATTAGTGCCCTAGCACCATGGGGCCCAATCATACCCATAGTGGTTGTTGTTGTTTTTGTTAAGTGCCATCGAGTTGGTTCCAACCCTATACAGTGACCCTGTATAGGGTTTCTGAGGAGCATCTGGTGAGCTTGAACTGCCATCCTTGCAGTTCAAATTGACCTTGCAATTCAGTGCAATTCAGCAGCACACCAGTACTCCATAGAGGTTAAGCATCTTAATTCAATTAGGAGAGTTCTCACTGTCAAATCTGCTTACATAATATCACGATCACAGGAGTTTTAAAGGATGCTAGTGCATCCTTCACAAATTTGTTCCTCATTGTTTTGGTAAAAGGTGTGTCCTCTGGGTACTCCATCTTTAAGTTTATGTTTTTTTCCTGATAAATCCACTGTAACTTGCCAATGTCCCAAAACTTTTTGGTTCCTTTCTCTATAGAATATCCAGGCAGGTCTGGTATTTCAGTTGTTGTTTTGCAGATCACTGTACAATCCATGCTTCAGTTAACCACCTAAATAAACTATTAGATCCTCTCCTAACCTCCTAAACTCTCAAGATGAAGCATTGTTGATTCTGTGCTTAGTGGGTTCGTATCAATAATCTCAAACTGATCCAACCGTATGTTCCTTACATCATTATTCCACACCCTTCCTAGCTATTCCCATACATATTCTCCTGGTTTCTGTTTGTACATATTAGAACATATTCTCTGGAAACTAATCTTTTTTTTTTCTCCAGACACTCCTGTTGTTGGCTCATGAACAAAGTGGCCATGTTGGCAGGGATGAGGGTTATGTATGGGCTCAGCAGCATGGACTTCTACTCACCAAGACTGACTTGGCTATACCCACTGCTGAGTGCCCAATCTGCCCACAGCAGAAACCAGCATTGAGTCCCAGATATGAGGTCATTCATTGTGGATATCAACCAGCAACCTGATGGCAGATTTATTACATTCAACTACTCCCATCATGGAAAGACCAGGGTTTTCTTCCTACTGAAATAAACACTGGATATAGATTTGCATTCCTTGCAGGCAGTGTTTCTGACAGAACTATCATCTGTGGACTTATCCATCATCATGATATCCTACACAGCATCTCCTCAGATCAAGGGACCCACTTCACACTAAAGTAAGCATGGGAGTGGGCCCATGTTCATGGTATTCATTGGTCTTACCATGTTGCTCACCATCCTGAAGCAGTTCACTTGATAGAACAATGGAATGGCCATTGAAAGATACAATTATGTCACCAGCTAGATGCAGTACCTTGAAGTACAGGGGCAATGTTCTCCAGGAGGCTGTATATGCTCTAAACCAGCATCCAATATATGGTACTGTTTCTCCAATTGTCATGACACACAGATATAGGAATCAAGGGGTGGACATGAGAGTGACACTATTCATTATAACTCCTAGTGATCCACTTGCAAAAAATTTGCTTCCTGTACTTGCTACCCTATACTCTTTGAGTCTGGACATTTTAGTTCCAAATGTAGGAATATTATCACCTACAGACAAAGGACTGATTTCACAGTCTTGGAAGTTAAGAATGCTCGCAACTCTCCACCCCAGTCATTTTCCAATCCTCATGGCTCTGGATCAACAGACAAAGAAGGGAGTTACTGTATTGGATGGTATGATTGATCCTGATTAACAAGGAGAAATTGGATTGGCATTGCATAATGTATGTAAATAAGAATATGTGTGAAATCCAGGAGATTGCTTCCGATGTCTTAATACTACAATATGCTGTGATTAAAGTCAACAGTAAACTACAGCAACCCAATTTCAACATGACTAATAATAGCCCAGACCCTACTGTAATGATGGTTTATGTCACACCACCAGGCAAAGAACCATAACCGCTGAGGTCCTTGCCATTAAGGTATTAGTCAACTTGACTACACCAGGATTCCAAGTGGTTTTCCAGTTGAGATGTGGTTATCCCCATGATGAGATCTAATACAGTGATAGGCTATGGACAGTGTAGTTAATTCTATGATAATTGGTTTTGAACAGGCATAGTTAATTCTATGATGATTGACTCTGAGTCAACAATCAATTGAAAGGATGTTTCATCAAAGGTGTGACATGCTGCTAAAATAATGGACATGCAGGCAAAGCTCTCTTGCTTTCTTCTGGATCTGGATATTACATCTGACCCATCTTCCAACCTCCCGTTCTTTGGACTTGAACCAGTGGCCTGCTTTATTGTCTGTCTGCCTTCCTGTCAGCGCTGCCTGCCAATGCTAATTCATCTGACTTGGCCTTGGAACGCTCCCAGCTCTACAGTTGGAACTATTTCCTTGATATAAATGTCTGTTTGTCTATATACATATATGAGTTCATTGGGTTTGCTTCTATAGAGAACCCAGGCTAAGACATTTTCCACCTTCTTTTGATGCTTCCAGCATCATTCAACATTTTGTCCATAGAATCCTTCAATAATTTCAAATCAAAGCTTGAATTTTTTCTTGACTGCCTTATGTTTGAATAATTCTGGTCATTTTCTTTCCTTTCGTGTTTCTGACTCCAGGTCTTTGCATGTTCCACTATAATATATACTTTGCCTTCTTGAGCTGCCCTGAAAAATTCTGTTCAGCTCTTTTACTTCATTTCTTCCAGATGCTTTAGTTTTTCCACATGCAAGAGCAAGTATCAGAGTCTATACTGACATCTGTTTTGGTCTTTTCTTTGTTTCCTGTCTTTTTATTTTTTATTGTGAATTATGTGCTAGTTTACATGGGTGAATGTTATATTTCTATTCATCCTATCATATTTTATTTGATTGCAATGATCACAATCCCCTGCATGCATCACCAAACAATCAAAGGATATACCACACACACCTGCCCCTCAGTCACCAGCACACATCCCCTCTCCTTCTCTGAGTCCAGAGTCCCCAGCCACTCCTCTGTCCATGTCATCATCTCTGCCTCCATCCCTAGTGTCACTGCCTCCTAGGACAGGGTCTCCCACTTTGCTTATCTCCCTTGATGGTTCCAGGGATCTCTGCTCCTGGATGGAAAAATCAGCCACTCCCCTCCTTTTGTTACAAAACATTTACATGTACCTTTCCAACACGCACTGTCAGACCTGATATCAATCATTCCCTATTGAACCACAGGAGTCCTATCCCCCTCACCTTTTATCAACCCCATCCAGACAGGTTGGAAACAATTCAGTGGAGATTCTACCTTTCTCTGTATCTTTTGGAGCTAGGTTCCTAGTTGAAAGCTTGTAAGCCAGTCACTTCTTGCCTTTGAAGTACCCCCATTTTGGGTAGCCAATGTCTAAGTTCCCCATCCCTGTCAACCCTGTGTACCAAAGGGGTGGGAATGAGCCTCATTGTAAAGATTTGTCTGCTCCTTTGTCATACTGCATCCACAAGCATATGTCAAGTCCATCCACTTGTAGTGGTTACTCTTTTTTTCTCTCCTCTTTCTTCCTCTAGTCATATTCTGATCACCCAACCATTGATGCCAGGTCAAAGGGGTATTATCTGCAAGTGTGGGTGTTCTTGTGCATCTCCCCTCACTTCATATCTGCTGGACATTTCACACTCCATTCTAGTCCTCTGGGGCTATATCTCTGCCCCTAGGCCCAGGAGTCTCCAGGTCTCGTCAATCCAAGTTAATAGGAATCTATTGAATGTCGTCCGACTTAGTTCACAACGTCATTGCTGTTTTCTCCCACTTCCCCTTATTGGTGACCAAAGTGGTCAGCAGCAGGACCATATGCCTGCTAGTATATTCCATTTGAATTTCAGTCTTGGAAGGGGTTTGCCTTGAGGGGACCTGACCACTTGCCTTGATGTCTCCCTGAGGAATAACTTACTTGTTCTTGTCAATTGGACTGCTGTTACTGTTTTTGATTTTTCCTGCTGGTCTTTCTTTCAAGAAGTATCTTCTCTTCTTCTAGCTGCTCCAGACTGGTCTACTTGTCCTTTCAAGTGGAAATGTCCCACCTCAGAAGATTCTGGATCAGGAATCCACCTATGGTCTTGTGCAATGCAAAGGCTCTGCAGGGACTCTCCTTCACTGGGCATGTTCTAGCTCCATTTTAGGTATTCCAATCAGATATAGGCTGAAGATGAACTTACAAGCTTTCTGTGGTAAAGTTTCAGGCTATTCCTCTCTCTCCCCTTCAAGTGTCTATTTTACAAGTGTTATTGTTGTTGTTAGGTGCCAAGTCGGTACCGACCCATTGCGACCCTATGCACAGCAGAATGAAACACTGCCCGATCCTGGGCAAACCTCACTACTGTTGCCACACTTGAGTCCATCGAGGCTGCCACTTGGCCAATCCATCTCATTGGGAGTCTTTCTCTTTTTCTCTGATCCTCCACCTTACCAAAGGAAACCAAGCTTCAAAAGAGAGCCAAGCATCTTAACATCATTTCCCCACTTTTACCAATTCAAGCCATGCCTCCATCATTGTATCCCCAAACCCTGTTGTTCCATCTTTGTGCTTACATCGTAATTTACCTCTGTCCTATTTAGACCAAGTAAACCTGCCTAGCTATTTGTCTTTCCACCTTGTTTTTCTTTTCCCCTTTCCCTTCTAATGTATATAGCCAAGCACACAAACTATCCTGTGCCTATTTCCTACCCTGTGCTCCATCATCCCCTCCCTCCCCTCACCCCATCCCATACAACCCAGT
>NW_006408562.1:4083035-4084611 GCF_000296735.1 Chrysochloris asiatica | reverse complement strand
TTTTTCTTAATCTTTTACAATAATGGTCCTATGCCATATTTCTCCTTTTGTGACTGACTGATTTCACACAGCATAATGTCCTCAAGGTTCATCCATGTTATGTGGTGGCTTGCTGCTTCCTTGTTATTCTTCAAGGTAGCATAATATTCCATTGTGTTTATGTACCACAGTTTGTTTATCCAATCTTCCATTGATGGGCACTTAGGCTGTCTCCATCCTTTTGGTATTGTAAATAGTGCTGCTATGAACATTGGTGTGCATATAGCTATTTGTGTTATGGTTTGTATTTCTTGTGAATAAATACAGGTAGAGAAATTGCTGGATCATAAGGTATCTTTATTTCTAACCTTCTGAGGAAGTGCCATATTGTTTTCCAGAGTGGTTGAACCATTTTGCAATCCCCCCAGCAATGTAGTCTCTCCACATCCTCGCCAATAATTATCATCCTCTACTTTTATGTTCTTTCTATTATTGCTGGTGTGAGATGATATCTCATTGTTGTTTTGATTTGCATGGCTAGTGATCTTGAACATTTCTTCATATGTTTGTTGGTGGATCTCTACCGTGGTGAAGTATCTGTTCATGTCCTGTGCCCATTTTTTAATTGGGTTATTTGTCCTTTTCTATAGAGGTGTTGTAAGTTCCTATATATTTTAGAAATTAGTCCCTTGTCTGTTGTGTCGTTGCTTAAGATTTTTTTCCATTCTGTGGGCTCCCTTTTTACTCTTTTGTTGAAGTCTTTTGCTGCACATAAGTTTTTCATTTTTAGTATGTTCCATTCATCCATTTTGTCTACTTTTGTTTGTGTAATCTTCAAAATGTTTGGTAGTCTGTGTATGCCCTGAATTAGAGCCCTCACATTTGTCCCTATTTTCTTTGGAGTTACCCTATAATCTATTAAGTTTTCCCTGCGTTTAATACAGTCTATTTTTATCCTGCAATCGACTCAACCTCCTCACCACCTGGATCTCTGTTCCTATATTTTTCCCTTCTTTGACATTGTTAATATTTTGATCATTGATTGACCTCACAAGTCCTCTGAATTCATTGCTGTAATTTTGTTCTGGTCTAAACTCTGCTATCTGTTGACTGAGTGCCAGGTGGTGTTGCCACGTCTGTTAACCTCTGGTTGTTGTCTGTTCTTGCTGATCTTCATTCCAAAGATCTCTCTTTAGGATGTTTTGAAGTGCTGGATTGGCTTTTACAAAATCTATTAGCTTCTGTTTATCCTGGAATGTTTTGATTGTATTATTGTATTTGATTGGCAGTTTTGCTGGATAGACGATTCATGGTTGGCAGTTTTGTTTTTTGTTTTTTCTCTTAGGGTTTTATATATGTCTCCGCATTACCTTCTTGCCTCCATGGTTTCTGCTGAGAAGTCAGAGCTTAATCTGTTTTGCTTGCCTTTATAGGTAACTGCTTTTAGGATTCTCTCCTTGTCTTTGATTTTGGAGAGCTTGATTATGATATGTCTTGGTGATTTTCTTTTAGGGTCTATCCTTCCTGGGGTTCGTTCAGCTTCTTGAATGTTTATCTTCTCATCCTTCAAGTTAGGAAAACTTTCTGTCAGAAGCTC
>NW_006408562.1:4077994-4082570 GCF_000296735.1 Chrysochloris asiatica | reverse complement strand
ATCTTTAATTGTGTTTTCTTGGACATTGTCAGCAGTTATGTAGGTTTTTAATGCTTAAATGGATGCATGTTGCTTTGTTGCTAAGCTTACCTAGCATCTCCTGGTGGATATAATCTGGAGATAGACTTCCCTTTTCACATGTAATGCCTAGAAGCTGGCATTGTCCAGATGGCATGGTAATTCAGGCTATGCTTGTAGCTTGGCTATATGAGCATAGTTGGTGTCTCTTTTTGGGTAAAGTAGGGAAAGAAAACTCCAACCCCTGGAAAAAAAGTGAGGCCACAAGGACCAAAGACAGAAACAGTTTAAAAGCAGAGACAGAAACCACCAATCCAAAAACAACAACAACAAAAGATTGTGATTGGTTGTCCAATGGCCTTTGTTGTGCTGGCAGGGATAAAGTGTCCCATCTAGGTCAACTTTGGGACTGGATCCCAGAGTCAGACGTCTTAAGAAGTAGGCTGCAGTTTTCCTCTCTGTGCCATTGGAAAACTGTGGGTGTAATGCTGAACCCTTTTGGGTTTGTGCTCCTGAAGGGCATCTGTGCTGGGCAGTGAGGGCGAGATCAGAGTGAAGAAGAAAGATACGTGAAAGATATGTGAAAAATAAAAAGTAAAAGATGAAAAATTGGTCACACCTTTCCCTCCCGATGCGCAGCTCCATGGCTTCTAGTGCTGGGTCACTGCCTTTGCCTGGCTGTGGCCCCATCCTCCAACTGCAGGACCTCTGGCCACTGGCCACCATGGCCACCAGATCAATTCAGAAATTGCTGTATTTTGCTTCCACAGGCAGATTTCTCCCAGGTGGGCATGGGAAACTGGGGCCCAGAACCTTAAACAAGATCCTAAACTCCACAGCTTTTCTGCAGACCATTCTTTCTCTACTGTTTCTGGGCTTTAGCAGAGGAGCTTTAACTATCTGTCTGTGCTTACCCACCCCCAAACAGGAAATCTCCTATCCTGTCTTTCTAGTGACTTTTTTTTTTTTCTTCATTTATGATGCTTTTCATGTCATTTCACAACTCCTGTAGTCTTCAGTCATTAGTGCCTAATGCAGCCTATCTGTCCATTTAATGGTCTCTAAATTCACACGGGATATACTAAAGGTCATAGCATATTTCCTGTGGCGTTGTTTTCATCATCTTCAGTTTCTGTCTGAACTTGAATATGAGTAATTGATTGCCTGTTCCAACGTTGCCCCTTGGCTTTTTTTTTTTTTTTTTTTTTTTTTTTCTGATGATATTGAGCTTCTCCACCGTCTCTTCCCACACATGTAGTTAATTTGATTCCTGTGTATTACATATGGTAAGTTCCACATGTATAGTTGTTGTTTATATTGTTGAAAAATGTATTTGCGATGAAAAATTAATTGCTCTTGCAAAATTCTATCATACAATCTCTAGCATCATTTCTATCACTAAGGCCACATTTTTCATCTACTAATCCTTCTTCTTTGTTTCCAATTTTTATATTCCAACCACCAGTAATTATTAACATGCTTGATAACATGCTTATCAAGTTTGTTATCTTGGTAACATGCTTGATCAATTTCAAATTGAAAAAGTTAGTAGAATCCTTCAATTCATCAGAATTGATTTTAGTGTTTGATGTGTGCAATTGAATAATAGTGGTATTATCTGATCTTCCTTGTAGGTATAGGCATTGTTCTTATTACAGACAATATTGCACTTCAAGATAAATCTTGAAACACTCTTTCTGAGTATAAATGTGATACCATTCCTCTTCAATATTTTAGTCCTGGCATAGAAACCAGTATGATTGTCAGTTTCACAATGGCCAATACCAGTTCATTTCAGTTCACCAATGCCTAGTATATTGATTTTTATGTGTTCCTTTTCATTTTTGATATCTTTCAATTCTACTATATGTGTATTTCATATATTCCATGTTTCAATCATTAATGGATCTTTGAAGCTGTTTCTTTAAGTTTTGGCCTTTAAACTACTAGGCTGGTAGTTCAAACCCACCAGTTGTTCTTCAGAAACACTGTACAGGGTTTCTGTGAGTTAGAATCTACTCAATGGACATAACAACAACAACATCCAGCAGCAATGCAGGTTCAAAAGCCTTATTCTATTCATATCACTAATGTCAACTCTATTTTGAGGAAGCAGTTCTTCCCCAGTCATATTTTGAGCATCTTCCACCTCGAAGGGCTCATCTTCTGGCATTATATTAAACAGTATTCAGCTGCTATTCACAAGGTTTTCAGTACCTAACATTTCAGAAGTGGTACACCTTTCCTTCTTCCTCGTCTGTATTAGTTACCAAGCTCTGCCGGAACTTGTTCACCATTGGTTATACTGCTGTAATTTAAAATCTTTTTTTTTTTTTTTTACTAGACATACTTGGTTCTTTTTAATTAGCTATTGATGGGATAATAAAGTAAATTTAAGTGGCACTTAATTTAAACATTTAAAATAGTTCATTGATGGATAATCTATAACACACTAAGCCCAATTGTCAAAATAATGCCTTTTTTCCCCCACCAAGCAAGGAGGAAAAAAAAAGAAAGGGGGCATAATCAAAATTATGACCAGCTATTTGGGTTCATTTTGGCACTTAGATGATTTTGTAGGCAAATGAGCAGGCACAAAGTTGAAAAACCATCCATTAGGTTTTAGAATAATAAAATTATAAAGTTGAGGTCTGAAAGTAAAGAAAACTGTCCATGAAAAATCACAACCAATTTTTTAATGGCTTTTTCAAAATATTAAGATCATTGTTTTGAGGAACACATTTTATCTTCAAATATTTACTGAAATATTCTATGTATTAAATAATTTACAGAGAAGTAAGTTCTGTGTTCTGTACAAATGAAAGGACTTGTAATGACCTACACCCACCTCAAAGCCTGATTTTGCAATAGTCTTATTTAAAAATAATTCAAAATTTGAACAGAATTTATAGCATGACAAAAGTTTACAGGACCCCTTTCATTTAATTACTTTTTCTAACAGCAAAGGTACTACTGACAAAATTGAATGATCAGAATGTAAACATATTTGTGCAAAACTGAATTAATTGTTTTTAGCATCTAATAGGAGCAAAAACCTAAGAACACACAACTCCAATAATGAAGAAAAAGTACATTAAAGTGATTCTATTTTAGATTTCAAACATGGATTATACAGTTACTGAACATTAACAGAAAATGTGGCACCATGAGCAGCAGGAGCAACAAATGATTCTGCAATTATGCCAAGAAAGGAAAGCTAACATTGGGATATACCAAAGTTTATTTCCACTCACAGCCATCCATCTTAAAAGACTGGAAACAACTGTAGGCTTACAACTCACTTAAAATGTCTTTACATTTGAATTTGCAGATCATAAATGAAATGTTTACGAAAGTCTTATTCCCTTTCTCAGGAGTGTCTCATGTGTCACTGAAAAGCCTTAAAAGAGTTGAATCATAGACTCTCAGATTTACCTACACCAATCCATTTAACTGGAATTTAAAGCTCATCCTCAATAAATCAAACATAATTTTGTGCGTTAACAGGCAGTTCCTTAAATGTCCTTGCATTTGATATGTCTGTGTTTCATCCCAGCAGAATCTTATATTGAACTTCAACTTTATGTAAAACTTCCTGGTTTGCTGGGAAATGAGGTATGATTTCACCATCTAACATGTAAGCAATTCCTACTTTGATTTCTGTAAACATATCCAAAATATCCAATTTGGTAAGCATCAAATCTGTGAGCATATTTGAGTAAAACAAGGTCCAACCAGCCACATCTTCTTTTCCTTCTAGTCATTCCACCAAACTCTTTACCTCTTGTTTGTAATAATTCTCCAATATCGTTATCTTGCTCCGTAGGAAAGGCACCAATACCAACTCTAGTTGTATAAGCTTTCAGAACTCCATACATTTCTCCCACGTTTTGAGGGGCCATACCCAAACCAGCACAAACACCTGCAACAGTACAATTTGAAGAGGTTACGAAAGGTTAAGTCCCACAGTTAATATCAAGCAGTGCAGCATTTGCACTTTCCACCAAAATTTTCTTTGGTGGGTCCATGGAGGGCCTCATATAGGAAATAAACTCCATCTCTCATCATTGGTTTAATTCTTTCCATATAACCCTTGAGTTTTTGTAATCACCTACAATGTCTATTTCCAAAATGGGGTATATAGATTTGTATTGATTAACCAGAACTTTGAACCTCTCAGAGAAAGTATATAGAAACATAATTCACTTTGTGTGTAGATTTTGTAAGCTATGACTACGATAACTATGTTTAACCCACAAGAATGTTTTTGTTTTTGTTTTATTTCCCATAACAGTTTTCTACATAGATAATGCTCTTATGTGCAACTCAGAATTGTTGGGGTTTTTTTGAGTCTTCATTCCCAATCTATATGACTTTCATTTCTTTCTTGCCAATTGCACTCACTTAGACTTCCCATAATATTGTAAGAATGTTGGGAACAGATATATTAACCTTGTTCTCTACTACAGGGGGACCAGTGGTTTTTTTTTTATTTATTTATTATTAAGTATTAATATACTACTGGATCAATAAACAACATTCTTATCAATGGAGAAAA
>NW_006408562.1:4075599-4077593 GCF_000296735.1 Chrysochloris asiatica | reverse complement strand
AGAAGGATATCATGTTTGCCAAGGTGGAGGGTCAGAGAAAAAGAGGAAGACCCCCAACCTAATGGATTGGCCAAGTGGCAGCATTGATGGACTTAAGCGTGGCGACAGTAGTAAGGTTGGTCCAGGATCTGGCAGTGTTTCATTCTGCTGTGCATAAGGTCGCTATGAGTTGGTACCGACTCGATGGCACCTAACAACAACAACATAATATTAGCTGAATGATTTTTATTGATGTTCTTTATGAAGTTGGCAATGTTCCATTAAATTCTTAGGCTCTCTTCAATCATGAAATGTATGTTGGTAAGTCTTGATAAGTCTTTCCAGTACAACGAGTTTTTATTTTTTGTTTATTTCAATGTTTATTAAGTTTTCCCTTTTCATTATTAGTATGGCAACTATATTGAGTATTGTTGAACAGTGAAAGGGTTTGCAACCTGGAATAAATCTCATTTTACAATGGTGTGTAATTCTTTTTCTATATTAAAATCACTACGTGAGTGAGTTTTATAAAAAGTACCTATCAAGAAGTTGTTTATTTCATACAAGTTGTTCAATATATTGATATTAAAGTTATTCCTAATACTTCCTACTCTTTTTAATGTTTCTATAATCAATAGTGATGTCAACTTTATCTGTCTTGTCATTGATAATATTGCTTTTCACTCCTTTTTGCCTGATAAATCTAGTAAAATGGTAGTTAATTTTATTGACCTGCTTAAAGATCCCCCCCCAATGGGTTTGCATAATACCTTATTTCCTGCATTTTTAAAAAAAACTGTTTTAACATTGCTTACTATTTTTCTATGTATTATGGTCTTAATTTGCTTGTTTTCTTCATTCAGTATCTTTGAATCTGATGTAATTAAATAATTTTTCTTCCTTTCTAATTTTATTTTGTGATGCTACAAATTTCCCTCTAAAGTCTGTGTAACCTGCATTGCATAGACTCTCTTTCTTTCCCTCCCTCTGTATATACACTGTTGTTGTTAAATGCCATTAAGTCGGTTCCAACTCATTACGACACTGTATAGGGTTCCTGAGGAGCAGCTGGGGAGTTTGAAAAACCGACCTTGAGATTCAAACCTATCTTGCAATCCAGCGTGTTATCCTGCTACACCACACTATTGTTAAGTGCCGTTGAGTCAGTTCTGACTCAGAGCGACCCTATGCTATATCGGGTATCAAAGGAGCAGCTGGTGAGTTTGAACCGCTGACTCTGTGGTTCAAACCAAACTTGCAGTCCAGTGCTTTATCTCACAGCACTAGTATTTTGTTTGTTTTTTAAATTTCAGTTGACTTAGAATTACTTTCTATTTTTTCTTTGTTTTTCTCCTTCACCTAGAATATTTAGGAGTGTCCTATTTAATTTCAAAATATTTAGAGATTTTTCCAAATGTCATTCAGTGTCTAATTTCAGTTTGAATTGTCCTTTGGTTAGATAATGCATACTAAATAACGTAAGTGTTTAAAATGTATCAGTATTTACATTATGGTGCAAAATGTATTTATAATCTTCATTTTTATTAATGTATAATATATTAATTTGAAGTCAAATTTTTATTTTTGTCAATTTGGTACCAAAACTTCAAGATAAACTGTAGATTTCCCCCCCCCCATTACACATTTTGAACTTCTGTTACAAGATATGTAATCCTTTGTTAATACTATGTCTTTTTAATTAACTGACCTCTTTCCTTATGAAATGCCTATTTAACCTGTGATGCTTTTCTGTGTTCCTTAATAGATTCTTTGTTATATTGTTTTTCATCCTACGTTTTTTTGTATAGTGTTAGCACGTTATATATTTCTACCATTTTACATTTAATTAAATTGTGTCTTACAAGCTTAACATCTTTGGGTTTGAATTTTTTTTATACCATCTGACAATCATTTTCTTTTAATCAGGGCCTTCTGATTATTAATATTTAACTTGATTAATAAAATGATTAAGTGTGTCTGTTAATATTTTGGTGATCTAATGTGACATTGTAGGA
>NW_006408562.1:4067536-4073544 GCF_000296735.1 Chrysochloris asiatica | reverse complement strand
AACTGTTAGTCCATAGTATGTTCAGGATTCTTCACCAATACCACAGTACAATACATCAGTTTTTTCTTTGGTCTACCTTATACATTGTCCATTTTACATATATATGGGAAAATTGAATAAAAACCATGACTTGGGTCAGGTGCACGGTAGCCTGCAAAGTGACATCTCTGCTTTTTAACACTTTAAAGAGGTCTTAAGTAGTCAGTATGCTAAATGCAATGCTTCATTCGATTTTTTGACTGCTCCTTTCATGGGCATTGATCCAAATAAAAAGAAATCTTAAAATAATTTCAAATTTTTCTCCATTAATTATGATCTTATTTATTAGTTCATGTGTGAAGATTTTTATTGTCTTTACATTGAGGTATAATTTATATCGAAGACTATAGAAACTTTTCTTGAAGTAAGTGCTTCAAGGCCTCTTCACTTTCAATATTGAAGAATGTTCCATCTACATACTGCAGATTGTCATTGCCTTTTCATTATTATATAAGTATGGTGAAAGTATACAACCCTGATGCACACCTTTTCTGATTTTAAACCACAATGCATCTCCTTATTCTATTTAAAAGACTACCTATTGGTCAATATACAAGCACAATTTAATGCTCTGGAATTCCCACTCTTCACAATGTTGGCCTTAATTTTTTTTTTATTATCCACATGTCTAATGCCTTTGCATAGTTAATAAAACATGGGTAAATATATTTCTACAATTCTCTGCTTTTGGCCAAGATCCATTTAATATCAGTAATGATATCTGTTGTTCAACATCCTCTTCTGAATTTACCTTGAATTTCTGGCAGTTTCCTGTGCACATACTGCTGAAACCATTTGTGAATTACTTCATTAAAACTAATTCTTTGCATAATGAATGATTTATTTCAATAGTTTTCACATGCTACTGATTCACTTTTCTTTGTAATGGATACAGATATGGAACTCTTCTAGTTGCTTGCCCAGGTAACTGTCATTGAAATTTCTTGTCTTTAAAAAAAAAAAAAAAAAAAAAAAGCACTACCCATTCTTCCCACAGCACTTTCTACTCCCCAGCTAAGTTTGATATTTCATTGGAATGGACACACAGAACTTAGACACATATTCATAGTTATGGGACTTATTGGGGGAAAATTACCTGGGTCAGAAATGTTCTCGGCACAGTTCTTCTAGTCAGGACAGGCTTTCTTTTGTAGTGCCTGGAGGCTAGACTTTCTCTGGACCTCTGTCCCTTGGCCTGGACTCTGCGCTGCTCCGTTAGATTTACAAAGCTTTTTTGTTACTATTGATAAATGCCTAAGATCAAACCACTCTAGCTTAAGCCTTAACCTGAAGTCACTCTGCTCTAGCTCTCTGAATAAGTGAATTTAACAAACCTGGAGGCCCCCACTCTGTAAGCAAGCCTTCTGTCTAAAGTCACTCAAGTGTACTTACTTTGAGGACTAGGAAGCCCACTACTCTATCTTGTACACTGACTTCTGTTTCTGCTGCTGCTACACTGTCACTCCTCTGGTGTCATGACTGTCTGTCCCTGGGTTGAGAAGGTTCAATATGTAGGGATCTCAGGGTCCAAGGGAAGTGCTCCAGTCCTGGCTCTTCTGTTTTAAGGGTAGTACTTCTGATTTGGCTCATTTTATATACTGTTTTAGTTATTTAGTGCAGTTTTAACAGAAATAACCTAAGTGGATGACTTTAGTAAACAAATTGATTCATTCACAGTTTTGAAGGCTAGACGTTGGAATTCAGAGTATCTGGGAAAGGTCTTTGTCTCCTTTTAGAATCTGCAGGCACAGAATTCCTTGGAGATTTCCATATGTGTTGACTTTAATCATTCCCTGGATTTAGGAGCTTCACAGTGCAGGGTCCTAGGTCCAAAGGCACACTCCTCTCCTGGCTTTTCTTTCTTAGTGATTGTGTATCTCTCTATCTCTGCTTACTTCTCTCTCTCCATCTATATCTCAAAAGACATTGACTCAAGATACAATCTAATAGTATAGACTGCATCTGGCCTCATTAGCATAATAAAAGTGAGGGTTTACCAAACAGGATAATTAGATCAGAGCAGATCACTACAAATCACATCATGGGGGAGATTGCATTCTATATGATTTCTTCCAGGAGATAACTATATATTACCTACTAAATTACTAAAAATTCTGACCCAGCCTTGCTGAAACAAAATCTTAACTATCATGTATGTATTGTGAGTGGTTGATGGTTGCATGCTCTTAAGTCAGTTATGTCTTAGCCTTGTATAAGGTTTCTGAGACTCTAATCTTTACAGAAGTACAAAGTCTTATCTTTCTCCCAAGAAACAACTTCTGCATTTGAACTGCTGACTTTAGCAGTTCAATGCATAACTTACTATGCCACCAGGGCTCCTGATATATGTTGTTGTTGGTGGTGTGTCAAGTCAGTTCCAGCTCATAGTAACCCTGTATGGGGTTTCCAAGGAGCAGCTGTTGAGTTTGAACCACCAACCTTGTTGTTCAAACTGACCTTGTACTTTATCACATAGCACCATAGTAGGATTTTTTACAATCACAGTTAACTCTGTAACCACTCCGAACTGACTTGTGTACTTAAATCAGCATCTTCTCCCATGTGATAGAAGAGATTAATGAAGTAATTTACCACACTGCAGTGGCATATACAAGCATGTGCTTGCAACATCACATCCCTTTGTTGAAACATTTAAATTGGAATTCTGTCAATTTCTGGGAACTTATTTTTGATCTGTGTCGTCAGTGCAGTTTAAACTTCTTCCTCAATACTATTGGTTCGTGATAATATGCTATCTCTTGAAATGATTGAATATCAACTGTTCTTTATGGTACAGATCTCTGTATGTTTCTTCCATCTTATTTTGAAACTTCTTGCATATATTCAGTGTTTTGCCCATAGAAACCTTCAACGTTACAACTGGAAGACTGAATTTTTTCTTCATTTTTTTCAGCTTAAGAGAAGTCATGTGTGTTATTATTTCCTTTTGGGTTTCTATCTCCAGGTATTTGTACATATTGTTATAATACCTCCTTACTGTATGTTCTCAAGCCATACTTGGAAATCTTCTGTTCAGATCTTTAACTTCATCATGTTTTTTGTTATTGTTTTCATTTGTTATAGCTATGCTACTATCAACAGTAGGATTTAGACTCTCTTCTGACACCCATTTTGATCTTTTCTTTCATCCTTCTGTTTTTAATGATCTCTTCTTCATATACAATGCCTTTAAAGTCATCACACAGCTCATTTTCTCTTCACTCATTGGTGTTTAGTGTGCCATATCTATACTTGAAATGGTGTGTAAACTCAGGTGGAATATGCTTTAAGTCCTACATTTGCTCTTGTTGCCATTGTTGTTAGGTGCTATCAAGTTGGTTGTGACAGAATAGAATAAGACACTGCCCAATCCCATGACATCATCACAATTGTTATATTTGAGCCCATTGTTGCTGTCACTGGGTAATTCGAATTTGTTAGAGATTTTCTTATTTTACATTGACCCTCCAATTACCAGAAGGATGTCTTTCTCCAGGGCCCTGACAATAAAATAAGTTCAAAGGAAAAGAAACAAAGTCTCACCATCCTCTCTTCTAAGGAATAATCTGGTCATACTTCATCCAAGACAAATGTGTTTGCCATCTGGCAGTCTGTTACTTTTAATATTCTTCTACAACACCATAATTCAAAATGCATTTATTCTTCTACACTCTTCCTTAGTCATTGCCCAACTTTCGCATGCATGTGAGCCTATTGAAAACACCTTGGTTTGTGTTCTTATGGAGTACTTTAGTCCTGAGAAAGACATCTTTGTTCTTTAACACATTAAAGAGGTCTTTTGCAACAGATTTGCCTAATTCAATCCCTTTTTTGATTCATTGACTGCTGCTTCCATGAGTGGTGATTGCACATCCCAGCAAAATGAAGTCATTGATAATTTCACTATTTTCTCCATTTTCAAGATGTTATGTATTTGTCTAGCTGTGACGGTTTTTGTTTTCTTTACATTGAGATGCAATCCATACTGAAGGCTGTAGTTATCTGCACATGTTTGTTAATTATTCTGCCTCCATTCCTGATCCTATACCCAGCATCTTGAATTATTTGTTAAGCATATACATTGACTAAGTACACTAAAAGGATACAACCCTGACAAATATGTTACTTGACTTTTATCCATTTAGTATTCCCTTGTTGTGTTTGAATGGCTGTGTGTCTATGTACAGGTTCCTCATGACACAATTAAATGTTCTGAAATACCAATTCTTCACAATGTTATCTATAGTTTGTTATGATTCATATAGTTGAATACCTTTGCATAGTCAATAAAGCACAAGTAAACATCTTTCTGATATTCTCTGCTTTTAGCCAAGATCCATCTGACATCAGCAACACTATTCTTAGTTATATTTCTTCTTCTGAACCTCTTGGAATGTCTGGTAACTCCTTATCTATGTACAGCTGCAACCATCTAGGAATTGATGGAATACAATAGAAATGTTTCAACACACTGATGCAGCAGTGAAGGCTTTCACTTGTCAATGCCAAAAAATTAGAACATAGCTACCTGGCCTGCTGGTTGGAGGAGATCCATAATTGTGCTTATTCTACAGAGTTGTGACCGAAATGGGATGCAGAAATCATTGAACAATATCATTAATGTCAGATTCAAGTAAAATTTTGTTGAAGATCATTTAAAAAACTGTTGCAACAGTACATCTGCAAGGGACTGCCAGAATTCTAACCAGATTCAGGAGACAATGTGGAACTCGAGAGATCACTGTTGAGGTCAGATTGATGTTGCCTGGAATCAGAAAATACCAGAAAGTTACTTACTTCTGCTTTATTTGACTATACAATGGCTTTTGACTGTAAGGGTCATGACAAACTATATTACAAAGAACTGGTATTTCAGAAAATTTAATTGTGCCTTTTCACAGACCAAGAAGTAATCCTTAGATCAGAGCAAGGGCATACTGAATGGTTTAAAATCAAGAAAGATATGTGCCAGGTTTTCATCCTTTTACCGTATTTATTCAATCTGTATGCTGAGCAAATAATCTGAAAAATTGGACTATATAATGAAGAATAGCTTCAGAATTGGAGGAAGACTCATTAACAACCTGCAATAGGCAGATGATACAGCTTTGCATGTTGGAAGCTAAGAAGACTTAAAATACTGATGAAGATCAAAGACTACAACCTTCAGAATGGGTTTTGCCTCAAGGTAAAGAAAACAAAAATCCAAGGAAGGACTGCATATAACAAAATGCTGCAACACAGCTCTTTAAAGAGTTAAAGATAAGAGATGCTACTATTCTTTTGAAATTTTGTGGTGGTGCTGACCATTCCTTTGTTCTCTGTATTTTTCTGTGCATTGTTCATTAATTATCAGAACTTCTTTTCATGTTTATTGTTGTTGATGTTGTATTGACTAAGTTCTTATGATTTTCTTCTTTCTTATTTTGATTATACTTATTATTTCTTTTTTGTTACCTAGCAATTTCTTTCTTCTTTTTTTTTTTTTTCTAGTTCACACATACACACATTTATTCTAAACAAAATGGTTCTATAATCAGTGAATAACCATAGAACAGTTATTTCGTTATTATACTTGTCTTAGTCTCGTTACGGTTCCTTCAAATAATGGTTACGTCAAAGCAGTGACTTCCTAGGAGACCTCCTGGGTAAGTTAAATTCAAGTTAGAAAAGTCTACACAGAAGCTTTTGAAAACTGTTTTTGTTGTTGTTGTTGTTAGTTTTTTTTTATCCTAAAGGAGTAACACTGATAGATTTTCTTTCTCTTTTTGTATTGTAAATTGTATTGTAAATTATATACAAGATAATCAGTTTTACATTCAATGAATTCTATATGCTTTGTTTCATCTCAATGATTACAAACCCTGCCATGCAACAACAGTTGTCCTACTTCCTCCCTGTAGTTACCCATGTACAAACATGTACAGATTGTCTTTCAAACACATATATTTGTGTGTGTGTGTGTATAT
>NW_006408562.1:4064727-4067243 GCF_000296735.1 Chrysochloris asiatica | reverse complement strand
ATATACACACATATATATACACATATATATATATACACACACACATATATCCCACACTTCCTCTCATACTCATTCACCCTCTATTCATGTGTCTACACACAGAACACTGTTGTGCCAAGGTTGTGTGTATATCACTATTTACCTCTACCCATTTAGCCCTTGTAGTCCTGGTGTAACACTGTGGGCTAATGCTCTGGACTGCAAAGTAATTTGAGCCAAAGGTTGGTGGTTAAAGTTCACCAGTTGCTCCTTGAAAATGCTGTACAGGGTTGCTATGGGTCAGAAATGACTCGACAGCACTTAATAACATTGAGACTTTGCTTACCTCTCTGGGTCTTCACATATCTTCATTCTTCTTCCAACATCCGTCTTCTTGTCTATTGCCCTCTTCATCACCAGAGTTAACATGGGTTTACCCTCTAGCCAGTGAATTACTCTCCCTTGGCTCTCACCCCTGATAACCATCAAAGAATATTTCATTCAGTATGAAAACCTTTTCTTGAGCTTTTACAGTAGTGATCTCATACAACATTTGTTCTTATGTGATTGACTAATTTCACTTAGCATAATGTCCTTCAAGTTTATCCATGTTATGAGGTGCTTCACGATTCATCATTATTTTTCAATGTTGCATAATATTCCATTATGTGTATGTACCACAGTTTGTTTATCCATTCTTCAATTGATGGGCACTTAGGCTGTCTTCATATTTTTGCTATTGTGGAAAGTGGTACAATGAACATTGGTGTGCATATATCTACTGTGTGCTGGACCTTATTTCTTAGGATATATACCAAGCAGAGGGATTGCTTGATCATATGGTGTTTATATTTCCAACATTCAGAGGAAGCATCACACAGTTGTCTACAGTGGTTAGACCATTTTATAGTCCCACTAACAATGTAGGAGGATCCTAGTCTCTCCACACCCTCACCAGCATTTGTTGTTTTCTGTTTTGTTTTGATTTTTAACTTTGCTATTAATGCTGGTGTGAGATGATACCTTATTGCTAATTTGATTTGTATCTCTGTCTGCGAACTGCAACGTCAGCAGTTTGAAACTACCAGCTGTTTCACATGAAAAAGATGAGGCTTTCTGCTCCCATAAAGATTTACAGCCTTGGAAACCCGTACAGGGTCACTATCAATCAGAACCAACTCCACGGCACATAACCAACGAACCAACCAAATGGCTAATTATCTTGAACATTTCTTCATATTTGTTGAATGTTTTCTTTGGTGAAGTTCCTGTGTTCAGTTTTTACTTGGTTTGTTTGTCTTTTTTCTTGTAGATGTGCTGTAGTTTTGTGTAAATTTTAAAGCTCAAGCCCTTGTGTTGCAAAAATATTTTCCCAGTCTGTTGGCACCCTTTTAACTCTTTTGACAAAATCTTTTGATGTACATTAGTTTCTACCTTTAGGAGGCCCCAGTCATCTATTTTGTTATCTGCTATTTGTGTTTTTTAGTAATTTTTGATAGTGTGTTGATGCCATTTAATAGAGTCCCAAAGTTTGACCCTGTTGTGATGGCTTAGGATAAATACTGGATTGCTATATTAGTTTAAACTGAAAGATTGGTGGTTCAAACTCACCAGCTGCTCTTTGGAAACAGTAAAAGAGCATCAGAGCCATGTACAGTCATCGAAGTCAAAGAAAAATGGGAAAGTTTAAATGCTATTATAAACAAAATCAAGTAGACAAGGCATTGGAGAAGCTACCAGACTGCAAGGTACAATGGAAGTCTTGGATGCAGACATGAAGGGAGCTGAGATAGTGGGGAACCAGCCACAAAGACTTAGTCACTGACTCACTGCAGCATCACATTGAAAAAAACCATGGTCAGTATCACTACTTTGATAAAGGATTTCAGCAAATGTTTTCTTTTTATATAGAATACAGCTAATGAAAGCCACATATAAAAATTGTTATAAGGAATTGTGACAAGAATCATACCTTCGTAGTGGTTACGAATCGGGCTGCAAACCTTAAGGTCAGCAGTTCGAAACTACCAGCTGTTCCACAGGAGAAAGATGAGGCTTTCTGCTCCTGTAAAGATTTATAGGCTCAGAAACCCTGTACAGGGTCACTATGAATTGGAAACAATTTCATGACACACAAAAACAACAATACTCTGTCAAGTCAGAACTTTTCCTGGTGTCAAAGAGACTTTTATTTATCATGATAAAACCAAACCTAAAATATCTATCACTGGGACATTTATACTTTTATTAACCCCACTGTGCATCCCTTAACAATATAATTTTACCTATTGTTTGAAAGTATTTTGAGTTCCTTTCAGTTTCCAGATGGCCCCTCCCCCTCTGTTTTGTTTCCCTTGCAATTCATTTGTTGGCATTAAAAAAAAAAAAAAAGGACTTGATAGCACTTAAATACAAATAAAACAAGGTTTGCTCTTACTTTTTCCTTGATGAGTTTTTGTTGCGGACCGTGTAAGACTGGTCAGAGGTTCGAGGCCCTATAGGCCCGAGTGTAACAAATGAGGCCACTGGCAGTTAAT
>NW_006408562.1:4051981-4054739 GCF_000296735.1 Chrysochloris asiatica | reverse complement strand
GGACTAGAAAGCAATAGATTTCTTGCTTCTGCCACAAATTCCCCCAGCTGTGAGCCTTCCAACTTTCTAAGTATTCCTTTATATGTGGTTCAGAGTTCTGGGACCATCCCCTGAACCTGCTTGGTTGGGTATTCTGTGTTGTAATTGGCAGAGCTCTCTGCTCTGCGACCACCCGATCCGCCATCTTGTTTGTTCCTTCTAATACTGTTTTTAAATAATTACTAGATTAAGAAAATTAGACATTCTAAATGACTGAGATTTTTTTTTTTTTTTTAAGTTTTACTGTGAATTATGTGATAGTTTACATAGGAGAACATTAGCTTTACATTCATCCTATGTATATGATACATTGCCATGGTTAAAATCCCCTCCATGCATCATTAACAAAACAAAGGGTATACACTACAAGCCTGCCCCCTGGTCATCAGCACACAGCCCCTTTCCCTCTCTAGGTCTAGAGTTCGCAGCCACTCTGGCTCTCCACATCATCATCTCTGCCTCTATCTCTGGTGTCACTGTTTCTATGGGTAGGGACCCGCACTGTGCTCTTCTCCCTTGATTGTACCAGCGTCCTTTGCTCCTGGACTGCAAAGTCAACCACTCCCCTCCTTTTGCTACAAAATGTCTACCTTTACATTTCTAACCCTCACAGTCAGTTTTGATAGTAATTAATCACTATTGTACCATGTGAGTGCTATCTCCATCTCCTTTCATCAGTCTGGGCCAGACTGATTGGATAATACTCAGTGGAGATTTTACCTTCCTCTGTGCCCACTGGATCAGGCTCCCTCTTGAAAGCTTGTAAGCCAGTCACTTCTTGCCTTTGTAGCCTGCCACCCTCCCCCCCATTTTGGGTAGCCAATGTCCAAGTTGCCAATCCCTGACTACCCTGTATATGGAGGTGGTGGGAATGATCTTTTCTGTAAGGATTCCCTCTTTTTTTTTTTTTTAATAAGTTTTTATTGTGAGGTTTACATGGGAGAACATCAGCTTTACACTCAACCTATCATATTTTGTTTCATTGCAATGATTACAATCCCCTCCATGAATTATCATATAACCGCAAATGGTACAACACACAGGTCCCCCCAACCCCGGCCACCAGCACACAGCCCTTCCCTCTCCCTGAGTACAGTGTCCCCAGCTGCTCCATCTGTCTACGTCATCTTCTCTTTCTCCATCCCTGGAGTCACTGCCTCTCTGGGTAGGGTCCCGCTATCCATTCTTCTTACTTGATGATCCTAGAGACCTCTGCTCCTGGGCTACAAAATCAGTCACTCTCCTCCTTTTGTCAAAAATATCTACTTCTATATATCGTGGTCTCACAGTCAGACCTGGTGGCAATTATGCACTATTATACCACAAGAGTCTAACCCACATTTCCTTTCACCAGCCCAGTCCCAACGGATTGGAAATCATTCAGTGGTGATTCTACCTTCCCCTGCCCCATCTAGAAATAGGCGCCCTCTTGAAAGCTTGTAAACCAGTCACTTCTTGCCTTTATACACACCCCCATTTTGGGTAGACAATGTCTAAGTTGCCCATCCCTGTCAACCCTGTGTACTGAGGGAGTGGGAGTGATCCTCGCTGTAAAGATTTGTTCCCTTTTTTGAGCTACTACATCCATAAGTATAGGTAAAGTTCATCAAATTGTAGCAGGTTACTCTTTGTTTTTCCATATTCTTTTTTCTTCTAGTTGAGCTGTGATCATCCAGCTATCGAAGCCAGGTCAAGTGGGTACTATCTGCAAGTATGTTTTTGTAAATCTCCCCTAACTTGATATCAGCTAGACGCTTCACTCTCCACTCTAGTCCTCTGTGGCCATATCATTGCCTCTGGGCCCAGAAGTCCGCTGGTCTTGCTGTACCGCTAGCCATCCAGGTCTCCACCCAGGTTCACAGGGGTCTTTTGAATGTGGTTGGGCTTAGCTTGCAACTTCATTGCTTTTTTCCTCCCCCTCTTCCCTTACCAGTGACCAATGTGGTCACCATACAGACACATGCCTGCTCATGTATTCTCCTTGAGTCTCAGTCTTGAAAGGGGGTTTACTCTGAGGGGTCCCAACCACTTGCCTTGATGGCTTCCAGGCAAACAGCTTACTTGTTCTTGTAGTAATCAATCAGACTGCCATTATTGTTTCAGATTTTTCCTGCCAGTCTTTCTTTCATGAAGTATCTTCTGTTGTTCTAGCCACTCCAGGCTGGTCTACTCATCCTTTCCAGTGGAAATTTCATACCTCAGTCGGTTCTGGATGGGGTTCTGGATTCCACCTATGGCTTTGTGCAATGTCAAGTCTCCACAGGAAGCCTCTTTCACTGGGCAACTTCTAGTCCCCTTTAAGGTATTCCAATCAGTTATAGGCTGAAGACAGACTTATAAGCTTTCTGTAGTGATGATACTGGCTATTCATTTCTCCCCACCTCAAGTGTCTATTTTACAACTGTTGGCAAGGGAAAACAAGATTCAAAAGACAGCCAAGAATCTTAAAACTATTTCCCTTGTTTACCCCTTCAAACCATGCCTCAATCCCTCTATCCTGGAAACGTGTTGTTACAAGGTTGTGCATACATCATCATTTACCTCTGTCCCATTTAGCCCATGCAAACCTGCCTAACTGTTTTCCCATCAGACTTGTTCTTCCATTCCCTTCCCCCTTCTTGTGCATTGTCCACCCACCCAAGCACTCAAGTTAACCTGTGTCTATTCCTTACCCTGTGCTCTATCATCCCCTTACTCCCTCCCTGCCTCTCATCCCATA
>NW_006408562.1:4046252-4051881 GCF_000296735.1 Chrysochloris asiatica | reverse complement strand
CCTTTCTCCAAAGGATTAACTAAAAATATCTTAGCTACTTCTCAGTTCTTTGTTCTATAGAAAAAAAACCCATCCTCCCTAATCCTTTTCCAGGTGCAGCCCATTCTCCTGGGCTTCTCAAGTCCTCCTGCAGACCTGGCTCAGGAAGCTGAAACAGTGGGACTCCACCCAAGCTTTTGTCCTTACCTCTCACCTTCCCCACCTGAGCTCAGGTGCTATAGATATGTTAATTGAGCCTGAGAAACCAAGTTGCTGGTCTGGGATTCGAACCAGCAAAGTACAATGTAAAGTTATCTGAATGTCTGGAAAAGTACTGATGTTAGCTGTACCTTGCCTAAGTCCCTCCCAGCTTGGTGTGAAGCTCCTCCCCTAAATAAAACAGAGGCCCGGGCCTCCCCAGGTGTGCATTACAGGTTGGAGGGCATGCAGTAAAGATTGCAGTGCATTACGGGTTGGAGGGCATGCAGTAAAGATTGCAGGGCAGTGAGTTGCTCCCTGCAGAGGCCACGATACCTATTGTCCCAAGCCTGCCCACCAATGATGTATCCACCCTGGCTTTGGGGTGCCTCATTGTCTCTCTCTTTGTCTCTCTCTGTGTATTCTTGCTATATATTTACTGCCATCAGGTATCCCCTCCTTGTGAACCGAACCCCTATGTCGAGGCAGGTCCCCGACAAGTTTTGCAGTCCTATATTTTATATTTAGGTCTATAATCCACATTGAGTTTGATTTTGCATATGGTGTGAGATAAAGAGTTTTCTTTCATTCTTCTGCAAATGAATTTCCAATTTGCCAGCATCATTTGTTGAAAGACTATTTCTTCCCCCATTCAATGTGTTTTGGTCCTTTGTCAAAGATTAGTTGACTGTATGTGGATGCATTTACTTCTGGGTTCTCAATTCTGTTCCATTGATGTGTGGTATTTTCCATTGTACCAGTACCAGGCTATTTTGACCATTGTGACTATATAGTAAATATTGAGATCAGGGAGTGAGTGTCCTCCGATTTTGTTCTTCTTAAGCTGTGCTTTGCTTCTCTGAGGTCTCTTTCTTTTCCATTTAAAACTTTATGATCATTTTTTCCATTTCTTTGAAAATTATGTTGAATCTAGATACAGTAGTAGTGGTTGTTATGTGCACGGAGTCAGTTTCAACTCATAGCAACCCTGTATAGGGTTTCCAAGGCCATAAATCTTTACAAAAGTGGAAATCCTCATCTTTCTCCTAGGGAACAGCTGGTAGTTTTGATATTCTAACAAAAGGTTAGTAACTCGACTCATAACCACTATGTTAATGCTAATTATATTTATAGATTGATTTGGGTAAGGTTAACATTTTCACAATGTTAAATCTTGCTATCCATGAACATGTTATATTCTTCTATTTTTGTAAGTCTCCTGTAGTTTCTTGTAATAGTGTGCTGTAATTTTCTTTCTATAGGTCTTTTATTTCTCTGGTTAAATTTGTTCCTAAGTATTTCATCTTTTGGGTGGCTATCATTAATGGCACTGATTTCTTAATTTCCTTTGCAGAGCAGTCTTTCTTGGTGTGTAGGAATCCAACTGTTTTTTGTTTTTGTTTTTTTATATATATTAATTGTGTACCCTGTCCCTTTGTTGAATCTTTCAATGAGTTCCAATTATTTTCTTGCTGAGTCTTTGTAATTTTCCAGGTATATATCTTATAATCTGAAAATAAGAGAGTTTTACTTCTTTGCCGATTTGGATATCTTTAATTTCTCTTTCTTGTTGTAGAGCTCCAGCTAGAAGATTTCTAACACAATATTGAATAGGAGTGGTAATAAACGGCACCGTTGTCTGTTTCCTGTTCACAGAGGAAATTATTTCCATTTGTTTAGACCTGCAATATCTTTAGTCTTCATAAATTTTAAACATTCTGCTCTATCTTGTTATCATGCTGATTTCCTCTCCCTTTGGAAGTTCTATCATTATACCATTTATTTTCTCTTCTTGTTTTATAATTTTTGTTGCTTATCAATTGACACCTGTTCCCTTTTTTCTGTTATGTAAGCTTATTTTATTTTAAAAAAATTCTCTTTGTAGCTTGGTTTCTGGATGCTGCTGCAATATGTCTTTGTTGTTTTTTTTGTCCATTAAGACTCCCCTTGGCATTTCTTGTAGGTTTGATGTCTTAGTTATCTTAGCTGCTATAACAGAAATGACTGTGTAATGATTTTCAGTGGTTTGTTGGTGACATTATGATGTATTTTGACAATTATGCAATTATTCTCCAGGATGTAATTTGATGTGATACACCAACAAAATTAAAGGTTGGCCACAAACCTTAATCCCATCAGAGCCCTGATCCAATACAAGGGAGTTTTCCAACTATGTGACCTGTAACTTTTTTTTTTTTTTTTTTTTTATCTTACAAAGATAAAACGAGGAGGAGGTACCTATTACCAACAAAAAAGAAAATCCAGAAAAGGTGTACATTCTTTGGACCTGGATTCCCTGCGCTGTGAAATTCCTAGATCCCTGGAAAGACTAATGCTAAGATGCATGGAGATCTCCAAGGCATGATGAACCTACAAATACTGAAAGAAGACGAGGACTTCTACTCAGAGCTGGCATTCTGAATTTAGACTTTAGCTTCCAAACTGTGTGAGAATGCATTTCTGTTTGTTAAAGCCATCCACTTTCAATATTTCTGTTATATAAACCCTAGATAACTAAGGCACTTGCATTGGTCTTCTAGGCATAATGTGTTCTCACCTTCAATTCAAACTATTTAAAAATTTTATCTGCCTTATTATTTTGAGTGTTTTTATTATGATGCACCTTTGTGTAGTAGCAGCCATTTTTCTTGTGCTTGAGTTTTGTTTTTGAACTTTTCAGTTTAGTTTCCTTCAGACGTATATTTTTTCCCCTATGGTTCATTCAAATACGTTCTGTATTCACTGAGACTCTTCCTAGAAATTTCAATTACTAATATATTGTTGTTGTTGTTAGGTGCCATCAATTCAGTACTGACTCACAGCGACCTTATGCACAGCAGAATGAAACATTGCCTGATCCTGGGCCAACCTTACTATTGCTGCCAAGCTTGAGCCCACTGATGCTGCCACTTTGCCATTCCACCTTGCTGGGGGTCTCCTTCTTTTTCTCTGACCCTCCACCTTACCAAACATGATCTCCTTCTCCAGTGACTGGTTCCTCCTGACAAAATGTCCAAAGTATGAGAGATGAAGCTTAGCCATCCTGGCCTCCAAGGAACACTCTGGTTGAACTTCTTTCAACACAGATCTGTTGGTTATTTTGGCAGCCCATGTTGTTGTTGTTGTTAAGTGCCGTTGAGTCGGTTCCGACCCATAGTGACGCTGTACAGGGTTTCCGAGGGTGTAAATCTTTACGGGAGTAGAAAGCCTCATCTTTCTCCCGCGGAGCGGCTGGTAGTTTCGAACTGCTGACCTTATGGTTCACAGCCCGATTCGTAACCACTACGCTACCAGAGCTATTCTCCTCTGACACCATATATTACGATACTTGAAATCGTATTTAAATAAAATATTCTCTTCCAACACCATATATTACGATACTTGAAATAGTATTTAAATATTCTCTTCCAACACCAATATATCACAATACTTTAAATAGTCCCTTTGTGGTACCATGCTGATCTGTGTTTTCCTATGATGCTGGAAGCTATATAACCAGGGTTAGAAATACCAACAGTATCTCTTATGGTGGATGGGATTTAGCACAGTTCTCCAAACTAACTGTAGGAAGTTAAGCCTGACAATCTGCTTCAGAATATTGGCCAGCAAAAACCCTATTGATTACAACAGATTGTTGTCCTATATAGTACTAGAAGATGTGCCCCTAAGTTGAAAGGAGGCCAAACTACAGAGTGGTTGCAGCAATGGATTTGAGTATATCAACATTCATAAAGATTACACATTATTTTCTCTTGTACATGGGATTGCTATGAGCTGGAAATGAGTCAACATGAGCTAACAACAATATTGAGATGGGAATCGGTGAACGTTCTAGCTGATAACTTGGGTTGTGATATTTATAAGATAGGAACCAAAATAGATGATAATATTTATAATAACACATTTAATAATACAGGATACAAATTTTAAATGCTGGTTCAGTAGAGATGAGTATGTGCTTGCCAACAAAGTCTATCAAGTTGTGTCTTGAATGATCTCACAAGGTAGCACTCATTACTTCTTTCAACTTCAAACTCAGAAGCATAGATATCTTCTTTTGTCAGCATTTTTTGTGTGGATCATTTTAGAGTTCTCTGGATCACTATTGTAATTTGTTCATTTACAGTGAGGAATTTACATATCAAAGGGTCAGAATATTCAGATTTCCATTATGTCCCTGTAGTCAAGATGCATGGCAAATTAAATGACAGCTTTTTAATTTTCAATGAGAATTAGATGCCAACCTTATCAGTGAATTCTTTCCTTTGATGGTATGTTAAATGGATATATTATGAGGATGGAATCAGGGCAACCTGCATGAGAAGAGTTGAATGTTTAAGATATGCAGTTCTGAGGACCAAGAAAAAGGATTTTTTTATGACTACTTAATGTTGTCCATTGCTGTTTTGTCAACTCTAGATGAGAACTGGAACATTTAAAGAAATATCTGGAAGTATAAGGCTGTCTGTGATAGGATAGTATCCATACAACTACAAGGAAGATCAGTTCTTAACACTATTATTCAAACTTATGTTCCAACCACTAAAGTCAGTGATGAAGAAATTGAAAAATTCTACCAACTTCTTCACTTTGAAATGGATCAAATATATAATCAAGGTGCACTGATAATTACTGGTGATTATAAGTCAAATTTGTAAACAAGGATGAAGAATTGGCAGTTGAAAAATGTGGCCTTGGTCACAGAAAAGATACAGAAGATTATGTGATAGAATTTTGCCACACCAACAACTTACTCACTGCAATACCTTTTTTCCAACAATGTAAATGGCGACTGTACACATGGACCTTGCCATATGGTATACATAGTAATTAAATTGGTCGCTTTCTATGAAAATATGTAGTCAATTTGATTACTGTGTAAGCCTCATGACAAAATAAGATGTCACTGAAAAAAAACATAAAGTATGTTAAGAAAGCAAAAAACTCAAAACTTTACTACAGCACTAAAAATAGAATTAATACTGTTTTTTTGTGTGTTTTTTTTCCTTTTATCTTTTTTTTTTAATTTAAGGTTTTTATTGTGGATTGAGTGAAAGTTTACAGGGCACATCATCAGTTTCACATTCAATAATTCATATAACTTGTTTCATTACATTGATTATATTCCCCTCCATATACCATCAGTTAAAAGTATATCTCTTTATCCACTTTAGCTTTTTTTTGAAAAACACCTAAACAACAAAACCCACTCAGACATATATAATAACTTACATCTCCAAGGGGCACATTCTGCAACTCTGCTTCTGGCCACCAGTTCTTAGTCTTTCTCTTCTTAGTTGATGAATCTAGAGTCCTCAGCCATTCCCCCCTCTCCATGCCCCCATCACTGGCGCTGCTGCTTCTCTGGATAAGGTTCCACATTCTATTTGTGTGTTCCTCTCTTGATGGTCCTAGGGTCCTCTGTTTCTGGACTGTAAGATTAACCACTTCC
>NW_006408562.1:4037621-4040295 GCF_000296735.1 Chrysochloris asiatica | reverse complement strand
TGGTCCTATGCAGTATTTATCCTTTTGTGGCTGACTAATTTCACTCAGAATAATGTCCTCAAGGTTCATCCATGTTATGCAGTTGCTTCCAGCTTCCTTGTTGTTCTTCAAGGTAGCATAGTATTCCATTGTGTGTATGTACCAGCTTGTTTATCCATTCTTCAATTGATGGGCATTTAGGATGTCTCCGTCTTTTTGTTACTGTAAACAGTGCTGCTATGAACATTGGTGTGCATATATCTACTCATGTTATGGCTCATATATCTTGTGGGTAATTACCAAGTAGAAGAATTGCTGGATCATAAGGCATTTCTATTTCCTACCTTCTGAGGAAGTGCCATATTGTTTTACAGAGAAGTTGGACCATTTTGCAATTCCACCAGATATTCAGGATCATCCCAGTCTCTCCACATCCTTGCCAGCACTTATTTCCTCTACTTTTTTTTTTTTTTATCTTTGTTGTTATTGCTGGTGTGAGATGATATCTCATTGTTGTTTTGATTTGCATCTCTCTAATGGCTAGTGATTGTGAACATTTCTTCATATGTTTGTTGGCTGCCTGGATCTCTTCCTTGGTAAAATGTCTGTTCATGTCCTGTGCCCATATTTTAATTGGGTTATTTGATGAACTTAACCTATACTTATGGAGGTAGTAACTCTAAATATGAATACAGAGGGGAAAAAATCTTCACACCTAGTATCAATGGTATCCCCTCTGTTCACAGGGTTTATAGGGATGGGCAACGTAGACATTGGCTACCTAAAATGAGGGGACAATAAAGGCACAAAGTGACTGGCTTACAAAGTTTCAAGGGGGAGTTTAGTTTAATAGTGTGTCAGGAAGAAAGAGTCCCTACTGAATAATTTTCATCTTGTTTAGATGAGTCTGGTTAAAAGAGATGGGGATAAGATTCTTATGATTCAGTAATGAGTAATTGTTATCATGATGAATTGCAACTGTCACAACTATAAAGGTAGAAGTTTTGTAACAAAAACAGGGGTATGGTTAATCTTACAGTCCAGAAACAGAGGACCCTAGGACCATCAAGAGAGGAACGCACAAGCAGAATGTGGGACCTTGTTCTATTCAGAGAAGCATCGAAATCAGTGATGGAGGCAGAGATGGGGACATGGAAGGAGGGAGCAGCTGAGGACTCTAGATTCATGGGAAGAGAAGGCCTAAGAGATGGCAGCCAGGAGGCAGACTTTAAGAATGTGCCCTTTGGTGGTGACATTATTATATATGCCTGAATGTTCAAACAACAACAACAAAACAGAGCTAGAGTGAAATACTGTTAACTGATGGTATATGGAGGGGATTCTAATCATTGTAATGAAACAATGTGCATGATTTTTTAAATGTAAAATTGGTGATCTGCCCTGTAAACTTTCACTCAATCCACAATAAAAACCTTAAAAACAAAACAACACAGCCATCACCACCACCAACAAAAACAACAGCACTGGTCACAGGAAACTAGAAAAGATAAAGTGTTGAAAAAGTAGAGCAAACAGTCAAGTAATAGACAACAACATAAAAAAATAGTGATAATAATTATAATAGACATAAACTCCTATAGGTTAAATGCTCAAAATAACCAAAAGAAAAGCCTGGATTTGCACAGTGTTTGATAGAGTTTAGGGTGGATCAAGGGGAAAATATGAAATATGAACTAGCAGCCTCCCAACAACCCAGTTGGTAGGGTTGCTGGCATGTTGATAATTCACATTCAATGGGTGATCCCCAACAGTGGGAGGTCCTCCAGAAACAAACCACTCAGGGAGTCACTAGAAAGCTCAGAGAAAAAAAGTGGTCACTTGCATGTCCCCGTACAAAAAAATGGGAAATATCAGGGTCAGGGAGCTTTGAATGGTAGCAACAGTTTGGAGTCCATAAAACTACAGAACTAAGATTAAGTCTTTCAGAAACAATTATCTAATAATAGATTTTGGTTACAGTTTTGTGGGGTGAAAAAGTGTCTACGTGGTTAAAATGATATGTGACAATTTGAGTTTGTTGTAATCAAGTTCCTTTGGCTAATAGGATAAGAAACAAACTTTCTGGGGCCCATATACAGAGCCCAGATTATTGGTGTTGCTGTTGTTAAGTGCTGTCAAGTCACTTCCAACCCATAGCGACCCTGTATAGGGTTTCCAAGTAGTGGCTGGTGAGCTTGAACCACCGACCTTGCAGTTAAAACGACTGCAGTCTGACACATTAGCCCACAGTTTAGACTCTCCTATATAACAACAACAACAAAAAAAACCTTGCTATATAGGCTTTCAATTACTGATGTTGTTGTTGTTAGGTGCTATTGAGTTGGTACTGAGGAATAGTAACCCTATGCACAACACTGTCCAATCTTGTGCCAAGCTCACAATTGTTGCCACGCTTGAACACACTGATGCTGCAACTTTGCCATTCCATCTCACTGGAGAGTCTTCCTCTTTTTCTCTGACCCTCCACCTTACCAAACATGATATCCTTCTCTAGCAACTGGTCCCTCCTGACAATATGTCCAAAGTATGTGTATTTCTTCCAAAATGGATCTATTGGTTCTTTTGGCAGCCCATGGTACTTTCAATATTCTCCTCCAACACCACAACTCAAATGCATCAATTCTTCTATGGTCTTCCTTATTCACTGTCCAGCTTTCACATGCATATGAGGTTA
>NW_006408562.1:4003567-4037521 GCF_000296735.1 Chrysochloris asiatica | reverse complement strand
CTTCCTTATTCACTGTCCAGCTTTCACATGCATATGAGGTTATTGAAAATACCATGGCTTGGGTCAGGCACACCTTAGTCCTCAAGCTGACATCTTTTGTCTTCAACACTTTAAAAAGATCTTGTGCAACAGATTTGCCTAAAGCATCAAAAGAAGATATAAGGAATACACAGAGTAACTGCACCAAGGGAAATTGTCAATGTTCAACCATTTCAAGATGTAGCATATGATCCAGAGCCAATGTTACTGAAAAAAGAAGTTTAGATGCATTGAAGGAACTGGCAAAGAACAAGGCACTAGGAATTGATGGAATACAAATTGAAATCTTTCCATTGCTAAGAGAAGGCTATTAGTGTTAAGAGAAATAAAATAAATCTTCAAAATGAAGATGATTTCTTGGATGAAAAATTAAGAAAAAAGAACAGAAGACATTTTAGCTGACAGACAGAACTAATATAGTAGGTATTCCAGAGTTCCAATTAGATAACTAGAGTAACCAATAGAAAAAGGCATGTACCAGTGACATTGTCACGTGTGTGCTCAGTCAGTATCTTTGTATTGGGAAGAATCAACAAAGAATTTGGAATAGAGCCAGATGATATATTTCTTCATTTTGAAAAGTGTGCATTGTTAGATTTGAATCAGCTTTCTAGGTATTTTATGGTATTTTATAATTTAAATGAATAAGAAGTAAAACTATGTAGTTTAATATATTTTGCCTTAAACGGATACGACAAACTTCACAATAAAATTAACTTAACACATAAACATAATCTTTTCAGGTATTTACATTTTAATGAAATTGCTATGACCCTTTGCTACCCCATATGGGTTGGAAGTGAGTCAACAACAATAACAACCCCTCTGTTACTTTTTCATACTTTGGTGGCTTGTGTGTTGCTGTATTGCTGGAAACTATGCATTGGTGGAGTTCTATTGTGGCGCTATAGGATAAGCGCTGGAATGCTAAGTGAAAGGTTGGTGGTTCAAATCCACCAATCACTCCCTGGAAATCCTGTACAGGATTGCTAAGAGTTAGAACAAACACCAGGGCACTTAACAACAACAGTGTGCACTAATAGTTAAAATCTCAGCAGGGTTATCTGTGATAGGTTTTAGAGAAATTTTCTGAGACAAACTAGGTAAAAAGGCTCATGGGCCAACTTTGAAAATTTGACAATGAAAATCACATGAATCTCAACAGAGTATAGTCACATATAATGCTGAAAGAGAAATACCCTAGATTGGAAGAATTATGAAGTTAATGCACAACAAAGCCATGTTGTTTTTATTGTTTCTATTGTACATGGTGGTGGTTATGTGCCATGAAGTCAATTCTGACTCATAGCAACCCTGCACAGGGTTTCCAAGGCTATAAATCTTTATGGGAGCAGAAAGCTTCATCTTTCTCCCATGGGTCATCTGGTAGTTTCGAACTGCTGACCCTGAGGTCATCAGCCCCATGTGTAACCAGAATTCTCTATAATTAAGAGTCAAATCAATGTCAATTTTACAGCAACATTACTAGAATGACAATTATATTCACAAATGAGAGGCTTGTATTATTGACCTTACTTTACTATTACATGACAATTCCCTGTTTTTAAAAGGAGAATTAGAAGGCGTAAATAAGGCTTCAGGACATAAAATTAGTAATTCAACTAAAATCTAAGAACACAAGTATTTCCATGTTAAACTAGGAGTTTTCATGGTTGCAAGGGAACTTGGCAAGTTATAAGAGCAGTCAGCGATTCTTCCACACTTGATTTTGGTACTTTCCATTACTATATTGTATTAGACATTTCTTAAGCCTTGTCTAACAAGAATGGAGAAAAGAAAACTAGTTTGAACTCTGCTTCTGGTGCCAAAAGCATTATATAATGAGGTAAACACTGGTAATTGTGTTTAGTTCAATAACAGTTTTAATTATGTTTGAGCTGTACTTCAGTGTATATGGATTTTACCGATGTAAAATAAACAGCAGCAAGCCTGGTGAAGGCAACCTTATGGATTTCTATTGCCTAATTAAAGTGCAGATACATTGTTTTTCCCATTGCAGCCTTAAGCAAAATAATCTGGCTGCTTATAGTTTCATAGTCAAAACCTATTTTTGTTTTAAACCTATGCTACTAAGAAAATTGTATCTTTAGTTTGTGTATACCCTGTGTATATCTTTAAGTCTAGACCATGATAAGTACTTGGTAAATTTTGGTTGACTTGAAGGAAACATATTAAAATAAACATGTTGTTGTTGTTAAATGCTGTTGACTTGGTGGGTTTGAACCACCAACTTTGTTGTTCAAATCTATCTTGTAGTCCAGTGCTCATCCTACAGTGCTACACTAGGACTCCAAAATAAACTTAATGCCTGCATAGAACATGTTGATTTGATGTGGTTTCTATTGTTTTTGGAGATATAGAGAATAAAGGGTTAATGATTCATATTCTCTGAATTAATTTCCCCCATTAATTTCCATTTCTACCCATTAAAGTTTTCCCTAGTCTCCTTCACATTCATTCTAAAATGAGAAATATAGACAAATATTAATGCATTTCAGTTGCTGATCTCCTGCCTTCTGGCAACATTTATTCCTTTTGAAGAGTCATATCAATATTTTTATAAATACATAGTGACAAAGTTAATCAATGATGAAAATAACTGGAATCAATCTAAGGTTATATATGTGTGTGTGTGTGTATATATATATATATATATATATATATATATATATATATATATATATTTTTTTTTTTTTTTTTTTTTTTTTTTTAATTATGACCCTCCATGAAAGGGTCAATTCCATAGTTAAGGATAACATACCTCATATATGTTTCTGTTCTCCCTTCAATATTACAGAATGAAATAGGACAAATGAAATGACATAAATCAAACTCTAGTATAATATTTAGTGGTTACGAATCGAGCTGTGAACTGCAAGGTCAGCAGTTCAAAACTACCAGCTGTTCCGTGGGAGAAAGATGAGGTGTTCTGCTCCCGTAAAGATTTACAGCCTGGGAAACCTTGTACAGGGTTGCTATGAGTTGGAACTGACTCCACAGCACACAGCCACCACCACCAGTATAATATTTATACTTTATCTTTGCTTCTCTTTTCATGCTTCAGGTTTTGTTCTTTTGGACCTCTAACCAAGAGAAAGAGGGTAGTTTTGAAAATATCAGTTATGAACTATTTTGATAGAATGAGATCTATTCAAATTAGATAACAATTCAATAAAGCGCCTTTCTTTACTGAAGCACTGAGAGATGGAAAAGATTTAGTATTTTCTTGCACTAGGATCTTCTTTCTTGGGTTCCTTTGGCTTTTGAACAGACAAGTTGTTATGATTTCTCCTCAAACTAAAAATTTCTATTAAGAAAAATTCCTGAATCTGTGGCACCAATATGGGGTAATTTACTTGATAGATGACAATTACTATTAAGACCCACCTCAACAGGATAAAAACAAATCAGAGATTCCTGGTCGACATAAATTTAGCATCAATAATTCCAATTTTTGGTACACTTAAATTGCATATGCCCTGATGTGACACTGTTAGATAAGCACTGGACTGGTTACCTCAAAGTCAGCTTTTCAAACCCCCCAGTTCCTTTAAGAATCTCTCTATAAGGTTGCTGACTCGATGACACACAACAATAATAACCACAATGAACTGTTGGATTTCTCTGTTTTCTGCACTGCAACTTAGTCTGGTCTCAGATTGAGGGATTTCTCCTTCTTCTTTCATAACAAGGTATTATTCATTGAAATGCAGTTTGTCAGAATCACCCTGGAAACCATGTGTACTCAATATGTCATTTTAAATGAATTAGTTATGTACACATCAAAATTCAAAGCTTTGCCTACTTGAGACGAGGATGTAACAAAATATTTACTGTAGGTTTGTTGACATCATTGTATTATTCTGGTTACTTAAAGTTAAGAGGGTTCCTACTTGCAGCACAGATGAACATTTTAAGTATTTGTCACCAAATGACAACAATAAATATTTCAAGTGAAAATATTGCTTTGTAAATTGTAATTTGAGGGATTCAAGAAATGTATCATTTTGTTAGTGTTTGTTTTTGACAAAATAGGCTTTATTTAAAACTGAAGTGTCATTTTCATTCTACTGTTTAAATGAAACATATGTTCTCCTTTTTTCCTCACTGAAATCATGCAAGGGTTTTCAGTGTTCCAATGTAATAAATACAGTACTCAACATGTGGCTCACTGCACAATCTGTTGAACAGCCTGTAGAATGGGAAAACTGTAAAATGAAAAGAATACATACCAGCACATTCTAAAACTGGCTTAAAGTATTCCTTTCCATCTCAATGTAATTATTCCATAGGACAAGTTAGTTTACTTTGGGCTAAGTAAATCAGCATTCATAAACAAAAGAAAGTTATTCATTTGACCTAGGTCCAATCCTATTATTTGCATTTCTATCACTGCTCATTTCAAAACTCTATATATAGTAATTAACAAAATAATACAGAATATTGAAAACCAAGAACAAAATGACATGATTCTTTGCCTCACTGGACTTGTCTGCAAAAAAATAAAAAAGAGAATTTCTATGCCAACTATTATTTTAGACTCATAATTTGATACATTTCTAGAAAATGATTTAGGCAAATGAGAGACATTAAAAATTTACCATTCCTGAGGCTTGATGGCAGCTAGGGTGGAGGTACAGTGAGTTTCACCATCAGCAATACCACAGAATACCAGGCAAAGCAGATTCAGGGCAGAGCTCGCAAACTTGGAACCACATAGGTAGGAATATTTTAAAAGTCTGAAAGCTTATAGCTAGTGGAACTTGTAGCAAAAGTAAGAAATTGTATACTTGTGAATCTGCCAGGCTCAGCAGCCTGAGCTGACAACTTGGGTGAGACCAAATGGCAAGACCAGGTGGGGGAACAGACACACCACGGAAAAACGATGTGGGGACCTTGGAACAAAGGTGGATAATACACTTTGTCAGTTTTGCTTTGTTCTGATTTTCTTTTTCTTTTTTTTTTTTTTTTTTTTCGTTATCTATCAATTGGCCCCACCACTGTTTACGCACCTCCATTCTGGTGACTAGAGGGGGTGCCTGGGAGAGTAGACATCCCCCACCATAACCACTGGTGGTTTCTTCAGCCACGCAAGTGCACAGATACTCTCAGCCCAAGAACTGGCCTTGAACTTCATATATATATATATGAACTTCATATATATGGAGCTCTGGTAGCGTAGTGGTTACGAATCGGGCTGTGAACTTTAAGGTCAGCGGTTCGAAACTATCAGCCGCTCCCTGGGAGAAAGACAAGGCTTTCTACTCCCGTAAAGATTTACACCCTCAGAAACCCTGTACAGGGTCGCTATGGGTCGGAACCGACTCGACAGCACTTAACAACAACAACATATATATATATATATATATATATATATATATATATATATATATATAAAAGGCCAGAAAACAAGGAGAGGAAGAGGGAAAGAGAGTTTAAAAAACAAAAGAGGTGGAAAATTAAATTAAATTAAATCCTGAGGCACAGCATAACAACCAACAGTGGCATCTTGAAATCGCTCAGAGAGCATTGAAGGCAAGAAGCTGAAAGAGAACATTAAAGTCATACTGTAGAAGAAGAATTGATGATTTTGAGCTACAGTGCTGGAGGAGAATATTGAAAGTGCTATGGTCTGCCAAAAGAACCAATACCTCCATTTTGGAAGAAGTGCAGGCAGAGTACTTCTTGCAGGCCAAGACTGTCAAACTTCGTCTCTCATACTTCGGACATATTGTCAAGAGGGACCAGTTGCTGGAGAAGGATACCATGTTTGGTAGGGTGGAGGGACAGAGAAATAGAGGAAGACCTCCAACGAGATGGATTGGCCAAGTGGCTACTTCGATGGACTCAAGCATGGCAACAGTAGTGAGTTAGGCCCAGGATAGGGCAGTGTTTCGTTCTGTGGTACATAAGGTCACTGTGAGTCTGTACTGACTCAATGACACTTAACAACAACAGCATATTATGCTATAGATTTTTTTTCTTATCTCTGTCCTCTCCCTTTTCTAAGATTGTAGACTACAGTATCCAGTCTAGTTTTTGTTATTTTTTTTTTTCTTTATTCTTTTCTTTTGCTGTTGATGTTTTGCTGTTTTGTGCTCCCCCTTTTACCTTTGGAGGACTTTTTCTCTCCTTATATTACCCAAGAAGAGACAGTAATTTCTGCCATATAGTCAAGCTACCATCAAACTGTAAAACACCAAAATCTGGCAAGAACCAATACCAACTGCCATATACCAGGGAGGCAGTCAAGACCTGTGAAAGTTACTCTGAGTTAAGCAATAAGAAGAGTGAAAAGGGAAGCCTGAAGCCTGATCACATCTACCTGGAAAAAAATCAGAAAGCATAAAAAATACCAAAACACATACTCAATTAAGTATTAAAGCCACAGATAAACACTAAACATGTCCAAGAAGCAAAATCAGATGACCATATCAGCACACATCCAGAAACAAAATAAAGAGAAAATGACCTAGAGGTAGACCTGGACTCCATTCTGGAAGGAGGGCAGGCCTTGGAAATGCCTGAGAAGAAATTCAGAAAAATGATTATAAAATGTTTCAAAATACTTCACAATGGAATTGAGAAAAATAAGGAAGAAGTCAGGAAAGTGCTACAGGAACAATCAAATAAGATAGATAAAGCATTGAAAACAATTAAAAACCTATATAAAGAGGTCCAAATGATCAATAATAGAATATCAGAAATAGACAATACACAGAAAGGGCAAAGGAGTAGAATAGAAGAGATGGAAGGCAAAACCAGTGAGCTGGAAGACAAATCTCTCAATACCACTAAGAGAGAAGTTGTTGTTGTTAAGTGCCGTCAAGTCGGTTCTGACCCATAGCGACCCTGTACAGGGTTTCCGAGGGTGTAAATCTTTACGGGAGTAGCAAGCCTCATCTTTCTCCCACGGAGCAGCTGGTAGCTTCGAATCGCTGACCTTAAGGTTCGCAGCCCGATTCGTAACCACTACGCTACCAGAGGGATTAAAAAAAAAATCTGAAGAAGGTCTAAGATTCATGTTGGGCAACATAAAAAGGAATAACTTAAGAGTTATCGGCATTTCAGAACAAGAAGAATCACACAAGTCCACAGAGGAAATAGTTGAAGAACTGCTGGAAGAAAATTTCCCTAACACCCTGAAAAGCCAGAACTAGCGAGCAGGAAGACAAATCTCTCAATACGCATGCTGAAAAAAAGCATAAAATAATCTGAAGAGAATCTAAGATTCATACTGGATAACATGAAGAGGAACAACTTAAGAATTATGGGCATTCGGGAACAGGAAGAATCAGAGAAGTCCACAGAGGGAATAGTTGAAGAGCTTCTGGAAGAAAATGTCCCTTACATCTTGAAAGATGAAAAGATAAACATTCAAGAAGCCAAACATACCCCAGAAAGGAAAGACCCCAAAAGAGAGTCATCAAGACATATAACAATCAAGCTCTCCAAAATCAAAGACAAGGAGAGAATTCTAAAAACGGACAGGAAGAAGAGAAATGTCAGTTACAAAGGCAAGCAAATCAGATTAAGCTCTGACTTCTCAGCAGAAACCATGATGGCAAGAAGGCAATGGGGAGACATATACAAAACACTAAAAGAAAAACAAAACAAAACAAAACAACTGCCAAACAAGAATTGTCTATCAGCAAAACTATCAATCAAATATGATGGTGCAATCAAAACATTCCAGGATAAACAGAATCTAAGAGATTTTATAAAAACCAATCCAGCACTTCAAAACATCCTAAAGGGAGTTCTTTGGACTGAAAACAAACAAGAACAGACAACAACCAGAGATTGACAGGTGTGGCAAAACCACATGGAACTCAGTCAACAGATAGCAGAGTCCACAACAGAACAAAACTACAAGAACGAATTCAAAGGAGATAGGAGGTCAACCAAAGATCAAAATAATATCAATACCTAAGAAGGGATAAATGTTGGAACAGATTCAGGTGGTGAGGATGTCAGGTGATTATAGGATCCAATAGATTCTCTTAAATGGAGAGAAAAGTTAATAGATTATAAGGTAACCATAAAGAAAGTTAATACTTCACAACTTATCATGAAAATGAACTTCCCAGCAGAACAAACAAACATGAAAACCAAGAAGAAACTGACAAGAAATAGCACAGAAAACACAACTCAGCACAAGAAAGCATGCAAAACAAAGTAATGGACAGTACTACCAAAAAAGTAATATAATGGCAGCATTTAATTCATGCCTATCAGTACAAGGAGCTCTGGTAGCGTAGTGGTTACAAATTGGGCTGCAAACTGCAAGGTAAGCAGTTAGAAACTACCAGCTGCTCTGTAGGAGAAAGATGAGGCTTTCTGCTCCCATAAAGATTTACAGCCTCGGAAACCCTGTTCAGGGTCGCTATGGGTTGGAACCGACTCGACAGCACTTAACAACAACAACAACATCAGTAACTACATTGAATGTTAATGGATTGAATACACCAGAGAAGAGACAGATAGTGGCAGATTGGATAAGAAAACAAGACCCTTCAATATGGTGCCTGCAAGAGATATACCTTACACACAAAGACAAAAACAGACTAAAAGTTAAAGTATGGGAAAAAAATATACCAAGGCAATCCCAATCCAGTATCAATAACATTCTTCAAAGAGATGGTAAAACAATTATGAACTTTATATGGAAAGGAAAGAGACCCAGGATAAACAAAGCACTGTTTAAGAAGAAGAATGTTTAAGAAGCTTGGAAACCTCTCACTCCCCGACTGCAAAATTTATTACACAGTTACAGTGGTCAAAACAGCTTGGTACTGGTACAATAAAAGATACATTGATCAATGGAACAAAATCCAGAATCCAGAAATTAACCCATCCACATACAGCCAACTGATTTTTGACAAAGTAACTAAATATATTGCATGGGGAGGTGATAGTTTCTTCAACAGATGCTGCTGGCAGAACTGGAAAATGATGTGCAAAAGATTCAAACAAGACTTTCATTTCATACCTTATACAAAAATAAACTCAACATGGATTAAAGACCTAAATGTGAATCCCAGAAAAATGAAGGCCTTCAATGAAAAAACAGTGCCAAATGTGAGGGAACTAATTCAGTGAACACACAGGCTACCAAACATTTTGAAAACCACACAAACAAAAGTAGACAAAATAGATGATTGGTACATAGTAAACATTAAAAACTTATGTGCATCAAAAGACTTCACCAAAAGAGTGAAAAGGGAACCCACAGAATCTGAAAATAATGGTTTGCAATGACATATCAGACAAAGCAATCATTTCTAAAATATATAGGAAACTACAACACCTTTACAAGAAAAAGACAACCCAATTAAAAAATGGGCACAGGACATGAACAGACACGTCACCAATGAGAAGATCCAAGCAGTCAACAAACATATGAAGAAATGTTCATGATTACTAGCCATTAGAGAGATACAAATCAAAACAACAATGAGATATCATCTCACACCAGCAATAACAGCAAAGATAAAAAAAAAAAAAAAAAAAAAAGTAGAGGACAATAAATGCTGGCAGGGATGTGGAGAGACTGGGATTGCAAAATGGTCCGACCTCTCTGGAAAAAAATATGGAGCTTCCTCAGAAGGTTGGAAATAGAAATACCTTATGATTCAGCAATTCCTCTACTTGGTATTTACCCACAAGAAATACGAGCCATAACATGAGTAGATATATGCACACCAATGTTCATAGCAGCATTATTTACAATAGCAAAAAGATGGAGACAGCATAAGTACCCATTAACTGAAGAATGGATAAACAAGCTGTGGTACATACACACAATGTAATATTGTCCTACCTTGAAGAATAAAAAGGAAGGTGCAAGCCACCACATCACATGGATGAATCTTGAGGATATTATTTTTAGTGAAATTAGTCAGTCACAAAAGGAGAAACACTGCATAGGACCACTTCTGTAAAAGACTAAGTAAAAGAACCCACACTAAAGGAGGGGGTAATTCTTTGCTGATTAACAGGATGTGGGGGGTCCAGTGAGGGGAAGTAGTGGAAGGTGGAGCACAGGGTAGGGATTATACACAGAATAGTTTCGGTGCTAGGGATTGAGCCAATATACAAGAAAGGGGAGGGGATGGAAGAAAAAGCAGATGGGATAATTTAGGCAGGTTTGCATGGGCTAAGTGGGACAGAGGTAAATAATGATGTATGCACAACCTTGGAACAACAGGGCTCTGGGATACAGGGATTCAGACATGGTTGGAATGGGGAAAAGGGAGGGAATAAGATGCTTGGCTGTCTTTTGAGTCTTGATTTCCCTGACATAAAATTATAAAATAGACACTTGAGGGGTAGAGAAAGAAATAACCAGAAATATCACCATAGAAATCTTGTAAGTCCATCTTCTGCCTATAAATGACTGGAAAACCTAATGTGGGGCTACAACGTGCCCAGTGAAGGAGGCTTCCTGAGGAGCCTCTGCATTATATAAGAACATAGGTGGAATCCTGAACCCCATCCAGAATCTTCTGAGGTGGAAAATTTCCACTTGAAAGGACAAGCAGATCAGCCTGGAGCAGCTAGAAGAACAGAAGATACTTCTTGAAAGAAAGACCAACAGGAAAAAAATAAAATAAGATAGCAGTCCGACTGATTATTACAAGAATAAGCGAGTTGCTTGTCCATGAGACATCAAGCAAAGTTGTTGGGTCCCCTTACCGCAAACCCCCTTCCAAGACTAAGACTCAATTGGAATACATGAACAAACATGCACTCTGATTGGTGACCATGTTTGCCATCGATAAGGGGAAGTGAAGGAAAAATAGCAATGAAGCTGCGAGCTAAGCCCTACAACGTTCAATAGGCTCCTGTGAACCCGGGTGGAGACCTGGTTGGCCAGCAGCGTGGCAAGACCTGGGAATTCTTGAGCCCAGAGTCAGTGACATAGCCACAGAGGACTAGACTGGATAGTGAAGCATCCAGCTGATAAAAAGGGAGGACATATGCATAAGTACACCCAGACTAGCAAATAATACCTACTTGACCTGGCTTCAATGACTGGATGATAAGAGCTCAACTAGAAGAAGAAAGATGAGGAAAAAATGAGTAATCTGATACACTTAGATGAACTTGACCTACACCTATGGATGCAGTAGCTCAAAAGAGGGAACAAATCTTTACAGGGAGGATCAGTCCCACCCCCTCCACACACAGAGTAGACATAGATGGGCAACTTGGATATTGGATACTCAAATTTGGGGGAGGTAGCTGCAAAGGTTAAGAAGTGACTGTCTTACAAGCTTGCAATAGGGAACCTAGATCCAGAGGGCATGGAGGAAGTAGACTCTCCACTGAGTAGTATCCAATCTGTCTGGGAGGGGCTGAGGAAAGGAGATGCGGATAGGTCTCTTGTGATACAATAGTGAATAATTGTTATAAGGAAATGTAAAGTGTTGGAAATGTAAAGATAGATGTTTTGTAGCAAAAGAAGGGGAGTGATTGACTTTGCAATCTGGGAGCTGAGGACCCTGGGACCATCAAGAGACAAGAGTGGGGAGCGCGACCCTACCCATAGAAACAGTGATGCCTGAGATGGAGGCAGAGATGATGACATGGAGAGATTGACAGGCTGAGGACTGTAGACCCAGAGAGGGAGAGGGGAGGGGCTGTGTGCTGACAACAGGGAGACAGGCTGCAGGGTATGCCCTTTAGTTGGTTGATGATGCATGGAGGGAATTGTAACCATGGCAATGAAATGATGATACAATGACTGTAAAACTTATGTTCTGCCATGTAAACTATCATATAATTCACAATAACACATTAAAAAAAAATTACCATTCTTGGTTGCCCATTTAAGTTGGTCCATATGGACAAAGGAACTTACACTTAAAATAGCAATAGAAGTGATACAAAAGGCAAAATGATCTGGCAATAGTAACTGAACCAGGAGTAAGGAGAGAGGAAAAAACTTGTGTAGTTACCTGAGAAGAGGATTTTTAATGTTTTTAAGTGCCATGGAGGTAGTTTGATGCATAGAAACCTGTATAGGGCTTCCAAGAAACATCTGGTAAGTTTGAAATGCCAACTTGAAGTTAGCAGTCCAGTGCTTATCATACAGTGCTACATCAGGACTTCAAAAAGATGTTTAGCAGCTTTCAAAATATATCTTTTAATCTTGATCACCATGGACCAAATCTATATAAAACTATAAGAATTCATCAAGAACAAAGTGTTAGCAATGAATCATAGTTCCTTCTGCTAAATATATTGACTATGCTTCTGGAAATGATCAGATAAGGGACAAAATGTGGGAAATCTTGGCAGGGATGATTAAAAGCAGATCTGTGTGTTTGTATTTGAGAAAAATAGAGATTATGATGGGAAAGATGTTTCAGGAAAATGATCAACAATAGCAGAGAAAAGTGGAAGAAAAATTGACCAACACCATTTTTATATGGGTGTACAGAGTTTCAAGTAGAACCCAGTATCATCATAACTCACACACGAGGAGGAAGAGAAATGAATAGAAATAAGAGTATATTAAGGGAGTTCATCCCATTACTTTTAATATTGGCATTTGTAGTATTTTCTGGTATATGTGACATACTTAAAAATAATTGTTGCTGTATATATATTTTTAATTGTACCTTTAATAGATACAAAGGAAGTGCTGGTGGCACACTATGATAAGTACTCAAGTGCTAACCACAAGGTTGGCAATTCAAACCCAACAGCCACTCCATGACAGAAAGATTCGCAACTCTAGAAATCCTATACAGAGTCACTATGAGTCAGAACTTTCTTGACAGCACCTACCAACACTAAATAACAGCATAGTTACAAAGGTCATTACACTGTCTCCTACCTTCTTCCTAGGCAACACATTGATGGGGATTCCATCTCTCCAGATCATTGAGATTTGAACTAGCTGATCATTTTACTTAACCATATCCAATTGTTAACACCATTTCAAGGATAAGTGCATAAGATAGCAGATGGTGGGACAAGGAAATGAGATTTCATCACAGGAAATTTGGTTTCAGAGTTGATAAATTGTTGGTGAAAATACAAAAATTGTATAGCCATGTTAGAAAATACTACATGGTAGTGTTGGTGTGACATTTCTTCAAAAAACTTATAAATAAAACTGGCATGTGACCCAGCTAGCTATATACCCAAATGATGAAAGCAGAGACTGAAACAGTCACTTATATGCCAAGATTCATTGCAACACTCTTCAATATAGCTAAAAGGTAGAAACAACTTAAATGTTCATCGCAGCTGAATGTTGTTATTGTTGTTAGGTGCCATCGAGTAGGTACCGACTCATAGCGACACTATGCACAACAGAACAAAACAATGCCCCGTCCTAGGCCAACCTCACAATTGTTGCCATGCTTGAGCCCATTGATGCTGCCACTTTGCCAATGCATCTCACTGGGGGTGAGGAGGTCTTCCTCTTTTTCTCTGAGCCTCCACTTTACCACACATGATATCCTTCTCCAGCAACTGGTCCCTCCTGACAATATCTCCAAAGTATGAGAGATGAAGTTTGGCCATCTTGGCCTCCAAGGAGCACTCTGACTGCACTTCTTCCAACACAGATCTGTTTGTTCTTTTAGCAGCCATGGCACCTTCAATATTCTCTTTCAACTCCATAACTCAAAAGCATCAATTCTTCTACGGTCTTCCTTATTCACTGTCTAGCTTTCGCATGCATATGAGGTTATTGAAAATACCATGGCTTGGGTCAGGCGTACCTTAGTCCTCAAGCTGACATCTTTGCTCTTCAACACTTTAAAAAGGTCTTGTGCAGCAGATTTGCCTGATTTCTTGACTGCTGCTTCTATGAGTGTTGATAGTTGATTCAAGAAGAATGAAGTCCTTGACAACTTCAATCTTTTCCCCATTGTACATTTACTTACATGGGCTTTACTGCATTTGTGGAATCATAGTCAACTTTACTTTGAGGAGGCAGCTTTTCCCCAGTCACATTTTGAGTGTCCTCCAACCTGAGGGCTCATTTTCTGGAACTGTATCTGACAGTGTTTCTCTGCTATTCATAAAGTGTTCAGCGACTAAATAATCGGAAGTAGTTTGTCACTCCTTCTTCCTAGTCTGTTTTCATCTGGAAACTCATTTGAAATCTGTCTAACATGGGTGACCCTACTAGTATTTAAAATACCTGTGGCATAGCTTCCATAATCACAGCAACTCACAAACCACCACAGTATGACAAACTGATAGACGAGTGGTGGTCACAGTGGAATAACATGGTACGATATGCAAAGTATGCTAAGATATACAACAATCTACTTTTCAGCCAGTTGAAGACATTAAGTCTTGATGCATGCATACCACAGTATACATAGAACTTGAAAACATAATGTTGCATGAAATAATGATAAGTGGAGAAAAGACTGACGTTGTCAGTGACTTCATTTTGCTTGTATCCACAATCAACACTCACAGAAACAGCAGTCAAGGAAACAAACGACATATTGTACTAGAAAATCTTCTGTAAAAGACCTCTTTAAAGTGGTCAACAGAAAAGATATTACTTTGAGGATTAAGATATGCCTGACTGAAGTCATGCTATTTTCAATAGGTTCCTTCACATGTGAAAGTTGGACGATGAAGACTGGAGAAGAATTGATGCATTTGAGTTATGGTGTTGTAGAAGAATACTAAAAGTATCATGAACTGTCATAAAACAAACAAATCTGTGTTGCAAGCAGTTCAGTCAGAATGCTTCTTAGAAGATAGGAGGATGAGACTTTATCTCATACTTCAGGCACATTATAGTAAGGGGCCAGTCCCTGGAAAAGGACATCATGCTTGGTAAAGAGGAGAGTCATCAAAAAAGAGGAAGAACCCCAAAGAGATGGATTGGCATAGTGGCAGCAGAAGTGGACTCAAGATGAACAGATGTGAGTAGATGGCTCATGACCAGGCAATGTTTTGTTTTGTCATGTGCAGGCTTCAGATGAGTAGAAACCAACTAGACAGCACCAAAGACAATAAAAAAAAAAAGGAAGTCAGGGACAACAGGACAGATGTTGTATGACCTCATTTACATAAGAAGACATAAAAGGGCAATGAATAAAGCAAAGGATTTTAAGCATTTAACAGAGATAGGAGTGTGGCTTATTGGTTTATTGTTGATGAAGACACATCATTTGAGCATTAATTTTTCTTAACATACAGGGTGAAGATGTAATATCAAATAGTTTACTTATCTGACTATTGAAATGATTAAGAGATGTAGTTTTTATCATTTTTCATCAATAAATATCCAAGCCCAATATTACCTATTTTGTTAACATTAGATGACCTCAAGTTGGTTCCAAATCATAACAAACCTATGCACAACAGAATGAAACACTGCTCAGCCCTGCACACCATCCTCACAATCATTGTTAAACTTGAACCCGTTGCTGCTGTCATGGTGTCAATCCATTTCATTGGGTAGCTTCCTCGTTTTCATTGACAGTCCGCTTTACCAAACATGTTGTCCTCATCCAGGGATTCATCTCTCCTGATAATATGTCAGAACTATGAGAGACTAAGTCTTGCCGTTCTTGCCTCGAAGAACATTCTGGCTGTATCTCTTCCAACACAGATCTGTTTGTTTATCTTGCGGTCCACTGTACTTTCAATATTCTTCAGGAATACCGTAACTCAAATCCAGTAATTCTTCTATGTCCAATTTCCATATGCATATGAGACAATTGAATATACCCTGGCTTGGGTATATTAGGTGCACCACAGTTCTCAAATTGTTATCTTTGCTTTTGAAAACATTAATGAAGTCTTGTCCAGCAGATTTGCCTAATGTAATACGTTGTTTGATTTCTTGACTGCTGCTCCCATTGATGCTGATTGTGGATCCAAGTAAAATGAAATCTTTGACAACTTCAATTTTTATCTCCATTTATCATAATATTATTTATTGGTCTACTGGTGAGAAATTTTGTTTTCTTTACAGTGAGGTATAATTCATACTGGTGGCTGTGGTCTTTGATCTTCACCAGTAAGTATTTTAAATTTTCTTTGCTTTTAGCAAGCAAGGTTGCATTATCTGAATATAACAGGGTGTTAATGAGTCTTCTTCAAATCTGGAAGTCACACTCTTCTTAAAATATCCAGCTTCTCTGACTATTTGTTTAGCATACAGCTGAATAACTATGATAAATGGATACTACCATGACACTCCAGCAGTTTGAAACCACTAGATGTTTCGTGGAAGAAAGATAAGACTTTCTGCTCCAGTGAAGATTTACAGTCTCAGAAACCCTGTGCAGGTTCACATGAGTTGAAACGACTCTGTGACACATAACCACCAGCAACCACCACCCTGACATTTACCTATGCCGATTCTAAATCATTTAGTATACCCTGGTTCTTTTTGGATGACTGCCTCTTGGTCTATATACAGGTTCCTCGTGAGCACAGTTAAGTGTTATGGAATACCCATTCTTCTCAGTTATACATAATTTGTCATGATCCACACAGTCAAAAGACTTTGCATAGCCACTAAAGCACAATTAAACATCATTCTGATATTCTCTGCTTTCAGCCACTATCCATCTGAAGTCAGCAATGATATGCCTAGTTGCATGACTTCTTCTGAATCCAGTTTGAATTTCTGGGTTTCTGAGGAGTAGCTGGTGGGTTTGCCTTTCAAATCAATCTTGCAGTCAGTCCAGTGTTTATCCTATAGCACCACACCAGGACTCCAATGTCCTCTTCTCAATCCAACTTGAGTTTTTGGTAATTCCCTGTGGATGTATCATTGCATTCATTTTTGAATTATCTTCAGCAAAATATTACTTGCATTTGATATTAATGGTACTGTTTAATAATTTCTGGTTTCCATTTAGTCAACTCTGGCTAGAGTGAGCACAAATATGAATTTCTTCCAAATGGTTGGCCAGATAGTTATTTTTCAAATTTCTTAGCATAGATGAGTGAGTACCTCCAGTACTGCATCAGTTTGTTGAACAATTTCTATTTGTATTCAGTAAATTCTGGAGCCTTGTTTTGCAACAGTACCTTCAGTACAGCTTAGATTTCTTCCTTCAGTACCATTGAGTTTTAATTCTATGCTACCTCTTAAATGTTTCAGCAATGAACATTTGTTTTCTATATAGGAATTTTATGTATAACCTCCATCTTCTTTTTATCTTTTCTGCGTCATTCAGTATTTTGCACATAGAATCCTTCAATACTGAATGTCAAGCCTTGAATTTTTTTCTTCAGATCTTTCTACATGAGAAATGCTGAGCAATGTTCTTCCTTTTTGTTTTCTAGCTCCAAGTTTTTGAATATTTCATTATAATACTTGACTTAACTTCTCAAGCTGTGCTTTGAAGTTTTCTGTTCTGCTTTTGATTTCCTCATTTCTTCCATTCTCTTTAGCATCTCTACTACCAAGTTTCAGAGTCTCTGCTGACATCCATTGTGGTCTTTTCCTTCTTTCCTATCTTTTTAATGATCTTTTTCTTTCTTCCTGCATGATGTTCTTGATGTTGTCCCAAAGCACTTCTGGTCTTTGATCATTATTGTTTAATGCATCAAATCCATTCTTGATATGGTCTCTACATTCAAGTGGGATACATTCAAGGTTGTATTTTGGTTCCTGTAGACTTGTTTTTATTTTCTTCAGATTCACCTTGCCTATGAGCAGTTGATAGTCTGTTCCACAGTTGTACATTCTATGCTTCAATTATTGATGGATGTTTGGATCTGTTTATCTGTTATTTTGTGTTGTGCCCCATCACCAAATGAAGGTCCCAAAAGCTTTACTCTATTTGCATCATCATGGTAAACTCTACCCTGAGGAGGCATGTCTTCCCCAGTCACATTTCGAATACCTTTCAATCTGAGGGGCTCATGTGACACGACATCTGACATTATTTTTCTGCTCTTCATAATGTTTTCATCTTCTAGCAATATATTCCCTGCTATTCATAAGGTTTTCAGTGGGTAAACATTCAGAAGTAATCAGCTTCTCCTTCTTTCTAGTCTGTCTGATTCTGTAAGTTCCACTGAAACTTGTCTACCATGGGTGACTCTGCTGGCATAGCTTTCAGCATCACAGCAACATGTAAGCCACCAAAATATGACAAACTGAGAGACAAGTGATGGAATATATTATTTATACTTCTATTGTTGTACTCTTTTAAACTTTTGGATTTTTGTTTGTGTTAAATGATTTTGAGTCAGTTCCCACTCATAGCAACCCTGTATAGGGCTTTTGAGGAGTGACTGGTGGATTTGAACTTCCAATCTTGCTATTCAACCCAACCTTTCAGTCTAGTGCTTATCCTACACTAATATAGAGTGCCACACCAGGTCTTTAGTTATTCTGCTACATCACAATAAGATTTGTTTAAATATCCTGTGGGTGTTGGGATAGAGAAAGAGTAAGAGATTTATATCATAACTATAGGCCTTTCACTGTTTTAAAGTTGAAACTACATCTTCCTTCCCTAAAAACATCTGTACAAATTTTCAAATTTTAGCTTCCATAGATAATCTATATTTTTTGCATTAATTATGTATAGTTATTTAATCAACTTTCTGATTAAATAACTATAAATCAGCTCTTTGATTAAATAATTATACTTAAAAATGCACAAAATATAGACAATTTGTGGAAGTTAAAATTTGAAAATTTACATAGTGTTTTTTAGGGAAGGAAGATACAGTTTCAACTTTAAAACAACAAAAGGTCTGTGGTTATGGCTTGTGTTTCTTACTCTTTCTCTACCCCAACACCCACACGATATTTGAATACACTTAAATGTGATGTAGTAGAATAACAACAACAACAACAAAAAATTACACAAGCTTGTCTATATTGTTAGAAATTGTGTGTTTTCACCTGCTTCTAATTCATAACGTAACTGACCATATACAAGGTGATTAATCAGCATAAATACAGGTTTCAGGAGTACTGGTGTGGTTTTGTAGGATAAGTCATGGATTGCTAACTGCAAAGTCACCAGTTCTAACCCACCATTTGATCCTTGTAAACCTATACTAAGGATGACTAAGAACTGGCACTGACTTGATGGCACTTAGCAACAATAACAACAAGTACAGATTTGATTTGGGAGATATACACCTGGATATGGATACTAAAAATGAGTCTTAGAGATGTCCATGGTTTTCAGAATTGATTGTGGCACCGGGCAGAGATTACAAATTTAGTCCTGCATGTCCCATTCCAATATTCATGCTCACAATCTCCTACAATTCATAGGCACAGATGGTATTTGATGAATGATACTATCCACCTATTTAGTCCCCATATCAGTTAATGCTGCCATCAGTTTCTGGGGAACAATGTTAATATCTGTGGGTAATGAGTAGTATAGTTAGATAACACAGGAGTTGAAACATTCTTTCAGGTTAAATGATGTTTCTAACCCCATAGGAGTTTATTTTCTCCATTCCTGGTGCTTTCTATGGTTGTCTTACTTTATGTTTTCAATTAAATGTTATAGAACACACCAACCTACTCTGATTTGTCCACTTATACTAATGCCACAGAGTTTCAATCCTTCTTCATATAATAGAATGTAAAAGCATTTAAATGAAACCATTTTATAAATCAAATATAATGACACAAAAATACAAAACTAAAACAATGAGAAAATAATAATCACACGTGAATAAAAGCAAGAATATTTAGAAGAATTTCATCTGGAGATGTTTTTACAGATGTTAAGTTATTTATGGTACCTAGATTTTATTCATATGGAACAAAGGTCAGCATTCAAATTATGATCATGAAACTCACTTAAGGAAGATTTATGAATTTTCATAAAATATTCAAGTATGTTATTCATCTAAGGAATAAAGTAAAATAGTTGCCTGTATATTCCTATTGTGAGGTTTTTTTTTGTTTTTTTTTTAATGATTAAGTATATGCATTGTATCTATAGATTGGAATCTGGAGAACTTGGCAGTGACTATTTCATGATGAACAATAATGTAGACATCTCCTTATGATGATTGATAGAGGGTGATGGTGGTTATGTATGACCCTGTATAATGTTTCTGACTCTTAGTGAGCCCTGTATATGATTTCTAAGGCTGTATATCTTTACAGGAGCAGAAAGCCTCATCTTTCACCAGTGGAGCAACTGATAGATTCAAACTACTGACCTTGCAGTAAGCAGCCAAGCTCATAATCTACTATGCTACCTGGATACCTTCATATTGACTATAATAATTTTAAAAATGTTTACTTATACTACAATGAACCTATAAAAGAAGCTGCCTTCATGAGAATTTCTTAGAGTGTTGCAGTTAAAAAGCAAAGTCTTATTTTTATGCAGAGAAAGTTGAAAGAAGTATTACAACACTTAAAATATATTACACTGAAAATTTTTGAGATATTGAAATGAGACTGTACAATTAAAGTGGCTTACAGAATAGTAAATAAGGCTGATCAGGGATGAATAGGAGAAACTTTTAGCATTTAATAGAACACAAAGCTTCTCATGAGGCAGAAGTTGGCAAGTCAACAACGACATACAGTCCAGGGCATACTGGAAATATCTTGTTCAGACTAGACTTGTTTCCAATTCATAGCTATTGTACATAGAAATATCAATCTAATTACTGCAATTGTTTCCTGGTGAAGATGTATATTTTTTTGGGTATAAATCCTTAGGGTATTTCTGTGCCATAGAGTATATATGAATATTCAACTTTGGTAGATATTGCAGAAATAATTTTTCAAAGTAGTTGTACCAATTTAAATGATACCTAACCATGAATAAAAGTGGCCATTTCTCCACAAACTCATCAATGGTTGGTATTTAGCCATACTTTTGAGCCATCTGGATAGATAGTGATATCAACTGCTGGTTTCAATTTGTATTTTTAAGAGCAGCTAACACTGTTGAGCATGTATGCATGTGTTTGCATATATATCAGCCATATTAATGTTTTTTTATTTGCTGGATTGGTGGATTTTTTTTCCTTATTCGTGTAAAAGTTTGGTATACATTCAGAACATGAGTTGCTTGTTACATTGTACATGATTTCTATAATTCTGTCTTGAAATTTTTGTATTTATTTCTCTGATTCGTCTCAAATTGATTTTGTGCATGGTGTGACATAGACATCAATGTGGAATGTAAATTTTTTCTGTTGCTATTTAATTGGTTCAGTACTTGTATTGAGAAGATTGTTTTATCCCCACTGTATTATCTCAATGCTGTTGTTGTATAAGTAGCTGAAGACATATGGGTGGATTTATTGGTAAAAGTTCTATTTTATTTCTCTCTTGTTACACAAGTAGCACACTGTTTTGATTATTCTTGATATAAAAGGGAGTCCTGGAGTGGTGCTGTGGGCTAATATGTCAGACTGCAAAGTCATTAGAACTGCAAAGTCAGTGGTTCAAGCTCACTAGCTTCTCCTTAGAAATGCTATACAGGGTTGCTATGAGTCAGAATCAACTTGGCACTTAACAACAAGAATATAATCCTTCAAATGTCTTCTTTTTCAAAATTGTTTTGACTATTTGGACACTTACGTTTTCAGAGCAATTTTAGCATTAGTTTTTAAATTTCCCCAAATTGGAATATCTTGTGTTTTAATTTTGATTTTTAGATTTTTTGGTGAATTAAATGTTTAATACGGCATTTGATAAACTCTATATTAGTTTTTGTTGTTCTTTTATATGTAATATTGTTGTTGTTGCTATTAAGCACCTTTTTATAGCAACCCTGTGTAATGTTTCTGAAGATTAGCTGATTTGAACCACTAACCGTATGGTAGCAGCTCATTGCTTATCCTACAGTGCCACATAAGAACCCCCATATAATACTGTTGTTGGTAAGTGCCATCAAGTCAGTTCTGACTCCGCGACCTTGTATAGGGTTTCCATGGAGTGACCGGTGAGTCTAAACCACCAACATTGTGGTTCAAACTTACCTTACAGTCCAGCACTTTATCCTACAGTGTCAAATCAGAACTCTATGTAATATTAAACATATTTTTAGCAATAATACATATTTATTAGTAATAATTTGCAATTATCAGATTTTCTGTAATTACATTATTTCTAAATCCATTCTGTAAATTGTCTTTCAGATATTTTGTGCTTCATAAAACATAAATAGTAAATGAATATTTATTTTTGTTTTTTAAAACATCACCAAAATTATTAAATAAGTCTTTTATTTTCACTGATTTGAAATTTTAAAAACTTCAATAATGATGTGAAGGCTAGGGATGTGTTCAAAAAAAGAATGAAGGATATTTCTCTTTCTTCCTGTAAGTATTATCTGGTGGGCTTGTTTAGTTGATTAAGTAGTTTAAATATGTTGCCTAATTAGGATCAAAAGGGAGAAAACATTTTTAAATGGTGGATCAGGCAGATATATTACTCAAATTTCTACTGCAAAGACCCGAGAAACCAAATGAAAAATAGTTATCCTGAAACTCAGTGTTCAAATGGAAAGGATAAAGAGGTAGACCAAATACTAATTAGAGATCCAGAAGTAAATTCATCCACATACATTCAACTGATCTTTCACAAAGAGCCAGAACTCATTAAATGGGGAAAAGATAGACTCTTCCGCAAATTCTGCTGTCAAAACTGGAAATTGATTTGCAAAAGAATGAAACAAGATCTATATCTTACACCATCTACAAAAACAAGCTCAATATGGATTATAGACCTAAATGTAAAATGTAGATCATCAATGAAAAAATAAGGACAGAATTAGGGGCTCTAATATGTGTGGTGCTGTATGTAAATGCACTGGACTGCAAATTCACTTTGAATGGTAAGGTCACAGCTCAAGCTCACCTGCTGCTCCTTGGAAACTCTATATAGGATTGCTATGGGTTAGATTCTTATCAATGGAGGAAAGATTGAAATTGTCAAGGACTTCATTCTTCTTGGATCAACTAACAACCCTCATGGTAACAGTAGACAAGAAATTGAAGAACGTATGGCATTAGGCAAATCTGTTGCACAAGACCTTTTTAAAGTTTTGAAGAACAAAGATGTCAGCTTGAAGACTAAGGTGCGCCTGACCCAAGCCATGGTATTTTAAATAACCTCATATGCATGCGAAAGCATAAGGAAGACCATAGAAGAACTGATGCTTTTGAGTTATGGTGTGGGAGGAAAATATTGAAAGTGCCATGTGCTGCCAAAAGAACCAACAGATCTGTGTTGGAAGAAGTGCAGCCAGAGTGCTCCTTGGAGGCAGGATGGCCAAACTTCGTTTCTTATACTTTGGACATATTGTCAGGAGGGACCAGTCGCTGGAGAAGGATATCATATTTGATAAGGTGGAGAGTCACAGAAAAAGAGGAAGATCCCCAGAAAGATGGATTGGCAAAGTGGCAGCATCAATGCGCTCAAGCAACAATGGTGAGGTTGGCCCAGGATCTGGTAGTGTTTCGTTTTACTGTATGTAAAGTCACTATGAGTTGGTAGCAACTTGATAGCACCTAACAACAACAACAACAACAACATGGGTCAGAAACAACTAGATGGCACTTTAAAACAACATCAACTGTTTATGATATACATACAGTATCAAACATTACAGAAATCACACAAACCATAGAAGACAAAATATATGACTAGGATTACTAAAAATTAGAAACCTGTTTACATCAAAATATTTCACCTAAAGAGTAAAAGGGAGCCCATAAACTGGGAAAAAATATTTACAACATATCCGACAAGGGACTAATCTCTAAAATTTATAGAAAATTACAATACCTTATCAAAAAAAGCCAAACAATCCAATTAAAAAATGGGCAGAGAACATAAATAGACACTTCACCAAGGAAGACATTCAGGCATCCAACAAATATATGAAGAAGTGGTCACGATCATTAGGCATTATAGAGATACAAGTTAAAACAACAATTTAGTATCATCTCATACCAACAACAACAGTGTAGTTAAAAAAAAAAAAAAATCAATAATTGCTGGTGAGGATGTAGAGATACTGGGACCCTCCTGCATTGTTGGTGGGACTGCAAAATGGTGCAACCACACTGGAATACAATATGGCACTTCCTCAGAGAATTGGAAATTGAAATACCGTATGACACAACAGTCCTCCTACTTGGTACATACCCACAAGAAATATGAGCCAGGACACGAGTAGGTATATGCACACCGTTGCTCATTGCAACACTATTCACAGTAGCAAAAAGATGGAGACAGCCTAAGTGTCTATCAATTGAAGAATAGATAAACAAACATTGGTACATTGTCTAACTTAAACAACATAGAGCTAAATAGTGATTTATATGCAATCCTGGAACAACAGTGTTCTGTGATACAGGAATCAAGACATAGTTGAATGAGTGAAGTGGGTGAAAAATGTTTAGTTATTTAACTGTCTTGTGGGCATTGTTTTCCCCTGCCTACTATTTCCCCTGTCTACATACAATGAAATATTATTTAACCTTGAAGAAATACGACAAATCTGCAAAACACCTTATAAAATTACATGAACCTTAAGACATTATGCTGAGTGAAATTGGTGATGGTGGTTATGTGTCGTGAAGCTGGTTCTGACTCATAACCACCCTGTACAGGGTTTCTGAGTCTGTAAATCTTTAAAGGAGCAGAGAACCTCATCTTTCTCCCACAGAACAGCTGGTACTTTCGAACTGGTGACCTTGCGGTTTGCAGTCCGATTCGTAACCACTATGCTACCTGAGCTCCTGTGTACAATAATAAAGGACAAATATTACATGAGACCATTAATGTAAAAGCTTAAGAAAAGCTTTTCATACTGAAAGAAGCATTCTTTGATGGTTACTAAGGTTGGGAGGGAGGGAAGAGTAATTCACAGATAAGAGCATAGATACATGTTAGTTAGGGTAATAGGAGGGCAATACAAACAGAGGGGAAGGGAAATACATAAGAGGGAGGTGGTAGATGAATAATGAAGATAGGGATATACTTAGGTAGGTTGCCTAATTTAAATAGCATAGAGCTAAATAGTGATTTATACACAATCTTGGAACAACAGTGTTCTGTGATACAGGGATCAAGACATAGTTGAATGGGTGAAGGGGATGAAAAATGTTAAGTTATTTAACTGTCTTGTGGATATTGTTTTTCCCTGCCTACTATTGCAAAATAGACATTTAAGTGTGATAGAAATGAATATTGGGAATTATGATGCCAGAAAGTTTGAAAGACAGCCTCAAGCCTATAATTGATTAGATTTGATCAAAGGAGAATTAGAATTTAGCCAAGGAAATCGATTTCTTGTTAAGCTTTTGTACAGTTTGGGACCTTAGGTGGAATCTTGTGCCCAGCCCAGAATCTTCTGAGGTAGGCCGTTTCCACTTGAAAAGACATGCTTACCAACTCAGAACTGTTGAGAAAACAGACAAATACTATGGAAAGAAAGACCTGCAAGGAAAAAAAAAAAAAAAAAAGTGGACTGTTTGACTGTTAGAATGTCAAGCAAGCTGTTTGCTTTAGAGGCATCAAGGCAAGAAAGGTCAACTAATCAGAGAAAATTCCCTTCTGAGACTGAAACTCAAAGGGAAACCACGAGCAATCCTGTATTCTCATGGTGACTACCTGGTTCTAGTTATGAGTGGAAATGAGGGAAATGCAGCAATGAAGATGTGGGCCGAGTTTGGCCACGTTCTGTTGACACCTGTTGACCTCAAGATGAGAGACATAAGAGGAAGGCCTTGCTGGTGTGATGTGTAGTGAGATGGGAGAACTCCCAAGCCCATGGACACTGATCTAGCTACTTGGGGCTAGAGCTGAGAGTGGAGTGAAGCTAGTATGAAGGGCTGCATGTGTGAACTCCCAAACTTACAATTAGTACCCATTTGACCTAAATTGGATGGCTAGCTGACCAGAACTCAACCAAATGAAGATAAAGATGCTTGATACTGTGAGCAGTGTAAATTGCTACAATTTAATAAACTAGACCTTTGCTTATGGATGCAGTTGCTCAAAATTTCAACTGAAAGGGAAGGATTCTTCACATATCAAGGAACAAGCTTGTTTCCTCAGTGCACTGGATTGATAGGGATGGAAAATCTATATATTAGTCATCAGAAATGAGGGGTTATAAAGTGTCTGACTTACAAGCTTTCATGAGTATGCTTGCTTTCAGAATGAAGAAGATAAAGCAGAATCCCCATTTAATAATCTTCCTGTTCTCCATATGGATCTGGTGAAAAGGGAGAGGCAGTGATGGTGATAGGATTTTATGATTCAATTGTGAGTAATTGTTAGCAGGATTATTTGTGATTGTCACATCTGTAATTGTAGATGATTGTAACTAAAAGGAGGAAGTAGTTCATCTTTCATTTTAGGAACAGAGGATCCAAGGGCGATCAAGAAGGAGAAGCATGAGTGGAGGGTGAGATCCTATCTAGAAGAGCCATGATAGCAGATATGGTGCAGAGACAATGGCATTAGCAGATAGAGCAATTGTGGACTCTAGGGTCATGGACTGAGTAAGGCTGCATGTCTGCAGATAGGAGGCTGGCTTGCAGAATATGCTCTTAGGACATTTAAATGAATTGTATTTTTTGTTGTATGTGTACATCAAATAGATTTGCTTTGTTCATTTGTGAAATATAAGATGTAAAAGGGAAACCACAGTGTGGAAGCAGGAAAACTGTTTTTGCATGGATGCAATTATAATCATTGAGATGAAACAAAGCGTATAATTGGTTGGATGTAAGCTGTTGATCATGTCCCTTAACCTTCACTCAATTAACAATAAAAAGATAAAAGAAAAAAAATACTGATTAGAGGAAGTGACTAAACAAAAACAACAAATAGGAAGGCACATGGGCCAGTGAGTTCCCACTTGACTTGGCCCAGCATGGCGTTTTGAATTAGAATAAGTAGTGATCTATTCCAGGAAGAAACCAGATAACCAACTCTGCTCACTCATAATTATAGCCGCAGACACAGACAACCACATCAATGATTAGTGTTAGAAGAGATCTAGGGGTAGTTTCACTCTGTACACTACACAAAACCACCTGTTGACCCCTTGTCACCCTGGGGGTGGTCAATCTCCTGCCCCACCCCCCACACCTCCCGCCCAGTCAATGCTGTGACACTGGTTTTTTTCCTTTTCTTTGTCTTTCAATTACTGTTTTTCTTCCTCTCCTACCCCCATTTCTATTTTGGATCCCATGGAGTGACCATCCTACCTCCACCATGATCTGCACCTACCCACAATCGTCTACAATCAGTGTTGGTGGCTCGCATGAAGCCAGTCCCTCATTCCTGTTACAGCTATGACTGGTGACTAGCACTTGTTTCAGTAATTTGCTGATTTTAAGTTTTCCTTTTCTTCTTTTCTTTCTTCTCAGTCCTCTCCAATATTTTATAGCTCTTTACATTTCTTTTCTTTTTTTTTCTTCCCCCCTTTATTCATCCCTTGCAAGTATGCTTAGCTGCCCATCTCCATATTCAGAAGTACTCTCCCTGGTCAGTAGACTGTACCTTCACCAACTGAGTTCAAATTCTAGTAATCCCTGTCTTTGATTTTGCTGGTTTTCTTTTTGACTAGTAGTTGCACCAGTACTGTTCTTTTTCTTTTTCTTTTTTTGTTCTTTCTGTTGTTTTCTTTCCCCACACTTTTTATTCATTATTTTTGTTTGTTTGTTTATTTGTTTCCACCCACTTTTGTTGTTGGTGTTGTTGTTATTTGTTTTATTTCTATTTGGCTGAACAAGTGACTATCCACCACCACCTTCATAGGCAACAGCTCCGAAGTCCAGACCTCAGCCATTAGTGGTGAGCTCCTAAGGAACTAGTGATGCGTTCCTCAGCCATCATGTTTGGTGTGACCCATGCCAGTACTGTGTCACTATTGTCTTTTATTCCCTCATTTTTTCATATTCATTTTTTTTTTCATCTTAGTTCTTCTTTCTCCCTTCCTTCCTAGTTTTTCTTTTTTATCTCTCCTTTACTACTATTTTCACCCTTCCCCTCCCTTTTTTTCTTTTTTGATCCTATAGAAAAGGGCACCAAACCCCTTATCCCAACAACTTCGCATTCACAACACCAGTTCCCATCACTCCATGAAGAGTGTTTCTTGTTCCCAAGGTGATCATAACTGCCTTTTGCTTCACCAGTAGTGTGCCATTTTTAATTTTCTTTCTTTTCTTTCTTTCTTTTTCTGAACTTTTCCGTATTTTCTCTTGTTTGCTGTTTTACTTTCTTTCTTCCTCTTCTCCCATTTTTTTTCTTTTCTTTTTAAAATTTCTTTCCCCATCAGTTGGAAAATGACAACCTGACCCTGCCCACTACGCATTATTTAGGAGTACTGGTGTGGCACTTTCAGATAAAACACTGAACTACAAGATCTGTGAATTGCAAAATTGGCAGTTCAAACCCATCAGCTACTGCTTGGAAACCCATTAAGGCATGGGTGGGGAACGTCCGACCCAAAATTATTTTATCTGGGCCTGCAAAGGCAATTGCAGTTTCAGCCATCACATTTGTTGTTGTTAAGTTCCGACGAGTCAATTCTGACCTATAGCAACTCTATATAGTGTTTCCGTGGAGAGTGACTGGGAAACTTGAACCACTGTCCTTTCGGTTCAAACCGATTTTGCAGTATAATGCGTTAACCCACCGTGCCACACCAGGACTATATTAGGAGCAAGTTAATTAAATGTTTCACCAAATATAGCAGGCTATTTTTTTTTTTTATTGGACAAAAGATCTTTATTTCTGAGAGCTGACATACAAGAGGCAGAAGAGGAGAGGTGAAGAACGACTAAGCATGAGCTGGAGTTGATGCCCTAAACTTCAATCAGGAAAGTCTGGAACCAGACAGGAAGAGAAACCCCCAATTAAGGGGAAAAAAGTAAATTAAATTGACATGGCAGTGCACACCCCTCCCCTGTTCAGCTATAGCCATCTGGTATCTGTTTCCTCTTCCTTCCCACCTTTCACAAAGGGAGCCAACAGTTTTTTTTTTAAATTTTTAAAACCTCCCCACAAAACGGTCCAAGATTAACTGTGGGTCCTTCCCCCAAAACCAGGCCAGGTTCCCCACATAGGCCAGTGCCAGTGTCAGTGTTCCATCACCAGGCCCCAGGAGCATGGACAGGGAGCAAGCCCCATGCTAGTGCTACCAAAGGACACCCACCCCCTCCAGGAACACACACCTGCTCCCTCAGTCACAGTCTCACTCCTTGGGGTGCTAGAGGAAATGAGGGGTCTTGGTGTCCTGGGTACCTCCCTCCCTGCAGACAGTTAGTAGGCTAATTTTTATGTTTATAATTTCATATGGTCCATGAATGATGTTACAAATATTGGCACAGAAAACATTTTCCACCCCTGCTATAGAGGGTTGCTTTGAGTTGAAATGACTTGAGGAAACTTAACAACAACAATCCAGATATATTCATCATATCTGCCATTCACCTACTAGATGAGTATCACCACTTGCTCCAGCATCATTCATTGGATCAGTGGCAGGTGACAATCAGCATCTTTCCAAATTACTTTCATGGTGAATTTCAAACTAGTGACCAGGATAACATTCCTGTTCCATTATTATATTAGCACAAAATGAAAACAACAACAACAACAAAAAAAAAAAAAATGGGTGAAACAAACCAACTTAATATCAACCAATGAATACATTAATTCCATGATAATAAGAAATTACAGAGAATTAAGTTCATATCATACCTAAAATCAAGAAAATATGGCTCGAGGATTTAACTACAATAGAAGGCCAGAAAAACTTCTATAGCGATATATGTTATAAGAATTAACTGATAAAGAATTCAAAATAATTATACTTAGAGCCCTTCATCAGATTGAGAAAGAAATTAAGGAACACAGCACAACAACAAGAAAATTATATACAAAAACCAAGAAATACACAAACATAATACTAGAAGAATTTAGGAAAACAATAAAAGAACAAACTACCAAATTTATTGGAAAATTAGAAACCATACAAAACCAGTAAATGGAAATCTAATGATTAATATTAAAATTTCAGAAACTGATAATGCATTGAAAGGGTGATGGAGTAGAACTGAAGCAATGAAAGACAGGATTAGTGAAGCTGATGGCAAACATTTTAATAATAATGTGTTATAGGAACAATCAGAATGAATGAAAACAAACAAACAAACAAAGTCAAATAAGTTGTGGAACACCATCAAAAGGAATAATTAATAAGGTATCGGAATTCCAGAAAGAGAGAAGAAGGGGAAAAAAAGGAAAGAAAAGAAAAAAAAAAAAACAGAGAAAATATCAACATTTGTTGGAAGAAAACTTATCTAATGCCATGAAATATAATAACATATGCTTTAAAGAATCCCAACAGACCCAAAATTTGATAGATCCCAAAAGAAGACCACCCAAACACATAAATTTTCCAAAACTAAAGACAGAGAATACAGAAGACAGATCAAAACCGAGGAAACAAGTAGACTTAAGTCTGATTACTTGACAGAAATCATGCAGACAAGAAGCCAATGGGATGATATATATAAAACCCTCAAAGAACATAATCTGTAAAAAGTAGATTCACCTTACAAGAGATGCTACTGGGAGTCCTACAGATAGGGAACCAACAGTGGCACACAACAACCTGAGATTAATACACACAAGAGCATCGCTGGAAATCAAGTCAAATACTGAAATATCAAAATTAAAGTAAACCTACAGACTAAAAACAGGAAACCAGAAGTATCAATTTGTAAACATTAATAACTGCAAAGCAAAAGGAGAGAATACATTTCTGTAGTTAGAGAACTTACAAATGAAGAGGAAGTCAAGATGATATTAAGATAGGTAAAATGACTTTAAACATGGGATGATAATAATTACAGAGTAACCTCAAAGAAAATAAAGAAGTCTTCTATTCAAAATAATAAAAAAACAACAAAAATAGAAAAGGATATTTAAAAATTTTTTTTAAAACATCAATAAAAAGGACAACAAGAAATTAATAGTTATAATACTAACTTTTTTATTTTTTCATTAATGCTGTTATATTTGTTGTTACTGTTGTGTATGGTCAAATTGGTTCCAACTCATAACAACCCCGTATAGGATTTCCGAGAGTGGCTGGTGGGTCTAAACTGCTGACCTTGGGGTTAGCAGTCCAGTGCTTATCCAACAGCAACACACCAGGGCTGTACTTTTTCAGTTTTCTGTTTGTATGCCACTGATACTTTCTTTGTTCCAAATATTCTTCTATGCTATAGTCATTTTTAAAATTTATTCTTAATCCTTTTTTCATTGCTGTTGCTTTAGTGTATATTTTAAACCAAATATTTATGATTTTCTTATTTTGAGGGACTCTGTGGGTTAAGCATTGGACTTCAAATTGCCAAGTTGGTGGTTCAAACCCATCAGCCTCAGAGAAAGATGAGGCTGTTTGCTCCCATAAAGATTTTCAGTCTTTAAAACCCAATACAGGTGTCTGCTTGTTGGCAGTATTTTTTTGGGGGTGGGGGTGGGGAAGGATGAATGATAAATATTTATACTAATTGGAAATGGATTAAAGGCACCAATCAAGCAACAGAGTAGCAAATTGGATAGGAAAACACAATGTATCAATATGCTACCTATATATCTACACATCTTAACTAAAAATACAAAAATTAAAACTAAAAGGATGAAAACACACACACACATTTAAAGAAAGAGAGAAACACAAAGGACAAAAAAACTACCTTAACATAAGGTCTCCAATAATTACAAAAGCTACAACAACAACAACAACAACAGATGCCTTGTGTCATCAGCACAAAGGAGATAAAGATTCAAGGAGAAATAAATGAAAGCAAGAAGTGATAAAAAGAATCCATACGACTAGAAATTGTTTTTTGAAAAGGTTAACAATATTCACAAACCACTGGCAAATTTAACTAAGAAATGTATGCAAATCACATGAGCAAGAAATGAAATCAGTGATACCATAACATATTCAACTAGTGAAAGAAAAACATAATACTACAAACAACTGTGTCCCAGTGAATTTGAAAACCTAGACACTACGGATAAATTTATAGTAACACACTATGTATACAAATCAATACAATCTGAGATAGAAAATTTGAATATCTGGAGTCCTGGTGTAGCATTGTAGGATAAGCACTGGACTGCTAACCTCAAGGTCAGCAATTTATACCCACCAGTCCTTCCTTGCAAACCTTAAACTGGGTTGCTATGAGTCTGAATTGGCTCAATGAAATTTAACAACAACATCACACATAAAAAATTGAGCAGTCCTTCAAAACTTTCGAATAACAACAAAATAGCTCTGGCCCAGACAGCTCCACTGTGATTTCTGCTAAACATTCAGAGAAATAATACCAATTCTGCTAAAACTATTTCATCACTTAGAAAATGATGGAGCACTCCCAAAATCATTCTATGAACCAAGCATAACCCTGATACACAAACCAGGCTAAGCCATCATTAAGAAAAGAAAATATAGACCAATATTCCTCATGAATATACATGTAAAGATTCTCAACAAAACCCTAGAAAATAGAATCTAACAACACATTTAAAAAAAAGAAAAGATTAATACATCATGACCAAGTGGAATTTACCCCAGGTATGCGTAGATGATTCAATGTTAGAAAATAATCAACTTGATCTATCACATTAAAAAAAGCAAAGGAAAAGAGCCACATTATCATATTAACTGATGAAGAAAAGGCATTCTTCATCAGTTTGTAAGAAAAACACTCAAGAAAATGGAATAGAAAGGATAGTTCTCAACATAATTAAGAATATAAACACAAAAACAAATGCACTAGACAAAGGTGCTCTTTATCACCATTATCATTCAAGAATGTATTGGAATTCTATCTAGAAGGATGTTGATGTTGTTGTGATGTGCTATAGAGTTGATTCTGACTCATAGTGACCCTGAACAGGGTTTCCGAGGCTGTAAATCTTTACAGAGCAGAAAGCCTCATCTTTCTCCCGTGGAACAGCTGGTAGTTTCAAACTGCTGACTGTGAGGTTCGCAGCCCGATTTGTAAGGGAAGGAAATAAAGACATCCAGATAGACAGAGAAAAAAGTAAAATTTTCTATCTTTGTAGATGATATGGTATTATTATACATAAAAAACATGACATACTCAACAGGAAATTGTTGGAACTAATAAGTGGATACAACAAGGTACTTGATCAACATAAAAAAAAAAAAAAGAAGCTAGATTCCTCTAACAAAGACAACGCTGAAAAGAAATCAGGAAAACAATATCATTTACAATCGCCGCTCAAAAGATGAAATAATTAGGAATAAATCTAAGCAAAGATACAAAAGATATATACAAAGAAACCTAAAAAGCAGTACAACAAGAATCTAAAAGGAACCTACATTAATGGAAGAATGCACCATGCTCATGGACAAGAATACTTAACATTGTGACAATTTCAACCCTACACAAAGTGATCTATAGCTATATGAGGGTAAGTAAAATGTATTGGTATAAGATATTAGCAAACTGTATTAAACAAAAATATCAAAATATGAGTCTGTTGTTTTCTACATATATTCCTTCTATGTAGAATAAGCACTGGACTGTTACCTACAAGATCAGCAGAGAAACATAAAGATTTCTCCTCCCCTAAAGATTTACATCATCTGAAGAACAGATTTGATACATTAAACACTGAAGACCAAAGACCAGAAGAGTTGTGGGATGACATCAAGAACATCACACATAAAGAAAGCAAAAAGTCATTGAGAAGACAAGAAACAAGGAAAAGGTCAAAATGGATGTCAGAAGAGACACTGAAACTTGCTTACCAGCATAGAGATGCTAAAGCAAATGGAAGAAATGAGGAGGTACAAGATCTGAACAGAAAATTTCAAAGATCAGCTCGAGAAGATAAAGCCAAATATTACA
>NW_006408562.1:4002016-4003060 GCF_000296735.1 Chrysochloris asiatica | reverse complement strand
GAGTAAAGATTTACTAAAGGTAATACAGAAATGGCTAAAATCATACATTGACAGGGAACTTCCAGAGGTTCAAGCCGAATTCATAAGAGGCTGTGGAATGAGGGATATCTGCTGATGACCAATGAATCTTGACTGAAAGCAGAGAATATCAGAAAGATGTTTACTTGTGCTTTATTGACTATGCAAATGATAATGACAAGCAACATTGTGAAGTATGAGTATTCCAGAACACCTAACTGAGCTCATGAGGAATCTACCTGGACCAAGAAGCAGTTGTTTGAACAGAACATGGGAACACTGAACATTTTAAAATTAAGAAAGGTGTGCAACAAGGTTGTATTCTTTAACCATACTTATTCAACCTGTATGCTGAGCAAATAATCCGAGAAACTGGGTTATATAAGAAAAACATGGCATCAGGATTGGAGGAAGACTCATTCATTAACAACCTGCAATATGCAGATAATACAACCTTGCTAGCTGAAAGTGAAGAGAACATAAAACATTTACTGATGAAGATCAAAGAGCACAGCCTTCGGTATGGATTACATCTCAATGTTAAGAAACAAAATTCCTCATGACTGGACCAATAAACAACATTCTTATCAATGGAGAAAAGATTGAAGTTGTCAAGAACTTCATTCTTCTTGGATCATCTATTAACACTCATGGAAGCAGCAGTCAAGAGATCAAATGATGGATTGCATTAGGCAAATCTGCTGCACAAGACCTTTTCAAAGTGTTGAAGAGCAAAGATGTCAGCTTGAGGACTAAGGTGCACCTGACCCAAGTCATAGTGTTTTCTATAACCTCATATGCATATGAAAGCTGAACAGTGAATAAGGAAAACTCTAGAAGAAGTGATGTCTTTGAGTTGTGGTGTTGAAGGAGAATATTGAAAGTGCTATGGGCTGCCAAAAGAACCAATAGATCTGGTTTGGAAGAAGTGCAGCCAGAGTGCTCCTTAGATACCAAGATGGCCAAACTTCATCTCTCATACTTTGGACATATTATCAGGAGGGAGCAGTCACTGGAGAAGGATAT
>NW_006408562.1:4000770-4001916 GCF_000296735.1 Chrysochloris asiatica | reverse complement strand
CATACTTTGGACATATTATCAGGAGGGAGCAGTCACTGGAGAAGGATATCATGTTTGGTAAGGTGGAGGGTCAGAGAAAAAGAGGAAGGCCCCCAACGAGATAGATTGGTCAAGTGGCAGCATTGATGAACTCAGGTATGGCAACAGTAGTGAGGTTGGCCCAGGATCAGACAGTGTTTTGTTCTGCTGTGCCTAAATTTGCTATGGGTTGGTACCGACTCAATGTTACCTAACAGCAAAGATTTACAGCCTCAGAAACCCTACACAGTATATGGAAATGATGTGGTGGCACTTAACAATGACAACAACAAGGGACTCAAATTGTTCTCTGAGGTTTGAGGACAAAAAGAAGTCTGAAGGGAAAAGGTCAGATTTGTAGGGTGCATGGGATTAGGTTTATGGATGAAATTCTCATCGGACAACTTTTGCTATACTCTGTAAGAATGAGCGGGTAGATTGTCTTGATGGAAAACAAGCAAACAAATTCCTTAGTGTATCTTTCCTAGCTTTTTACCCACCAATGCAAATTTCAATTTTCTTAAAAGTTATTCTAGAAAGCCTTCAGGATCATCCTGTATTCTTTGAGAACATCTATCAAGATTGTTGTTGTATGCCATCAAATCAATTCTGTCTCAAAAGTTTCCAAGGAGTAGCTGATGAGTTGCAACTGACCTGGGAGTTCAAACTGACCTTGAGGTCAAGTGCTTATCCTACCCCTTTGGAATAATAATAATAATAACAGTCTGAACTAATCTCTTTGACTTGAATTTGACCCATCACATCCTCTTGGAATCCACTGTTTTGGTTGATTCTTCTTTGAAGGTACCCTAAGGATATTAAGACAAGTGTATTACTGAGAGAACTTATCTACAGCTATCTACTGACTGCAGAGACATGTTTAAACATGTTTTGTTTGGAATAGATTTGTGTATGTATGAAATGAGACCCTGGTAGCAATACTTTTTGATTTTTATTCATAATGCAATCTTAATCTAGAGTCCATCATTTAGAAAATAGGTAACAAAACTGCCATCAACTTTAAAAAGACACCCTTGATATGCAAAGCACTACCAAACAAGAACAAAGAAGGCTTCATACCTCCCAATCTCAAAACTTACTATACAGTCACAGGAGTCAAAAAAGCCT
>NW_006408562.1:3995217-4000670 GCF_000296735.1 Chrysochloris asiatica | reverse complement strand
GGGGGGGGGGAATCCATAAGTTTATTAAGAACTGATCTTTGACAAAGCATTGAAACCCTTTAAATGGGGGAAGAGATAGTCTCTTTAAAAAAAATGTGTTGGCAAAACTGGACATTCATTTACAGGAAAATAAAACAGAATCCATATTTCTCACATATACAAAAAGTAACTAAAAATGGAAAGGAGTCTTAAATGTAAAACCTAAAGTTATAAGGATCATCAAAGAAGAACAGGGGCAAACTTAATACTTTATATAAATAAACTATCAAACTTAATTGAAAATGCACTAAGAGCAGAAGGCAAATTAGACTACCGAGACCTCCTAAAAATGAAACATTTATGTGCATTAAATGGCTTCAATAAAAAAGTATAAAGAAAACCTATATATATTTTTAGTCAGGGAAAATATTTTGCCAAAAACATATTAAACAAGAGAAAAGTCTCTAAAATCTATACAAATTTCAATACCTCAAAAACAGAAAGAAAAATAATTCCAGTAAAAAATGGACAGAGTACATGAATAAATACTTAACCAAAGATAGCATTCAGGTAGTCTACAAACACAAGAAGAAATACTTCCATCATTAGCCATTAGAGAAAGACAAATCAAAATAACAAAGAGATAACATCTCACCCTAGGCTTAACATCTATATTCAAAAGCACAGAAAATAATTAATGCTGGAATGTGTGTGTAAAGACTGGAACATTCATACATTGTTGGTGGGACTGTAAAATCATACAACTGCAGTGGAAAATATTATGACATTTCCTTCAAAAGTTTGAAATGGAAATACTATATTACCCAAACAATTCCATTACTAAGTTTATATCCTACAGAAATAAGAGCTGTGGCTGAAAAGTTGTATATACTTCCAAGTTTGTGTAGCATTTTTCATAATAGCAAAAGGATAGAAACTATATAAATCCCCATCAAGTGATGAATGGATTAAGAAATTATGGAATATACACACAACAGAGTACTATTCAGTGAAAAAGAACGATGATTAATCTGCGAAACAACTCAGAACATGAATGAACCTGCATTATGTTTGTAATATTAAATGTGGAAATTTAGTCAAAATGGTACATTTATTGCAATTGCTAACCGTTCACGTTAGCAGTGTCAGTATACGCTGCTCTAGAGTTGACTCTAACCAAGGACAACCCCACGTGTACCAGAGTACAACTATGCTCCATATGGTTTTCAATGGCTTCTTTAGAAGGAATGCTGTAGGTCTTTCTTCTGAGGTGCCTCTGGATAGACTGGTACCAGCAACCTTTCTGTAAGAGGCTATGCATGTTAACAGAGCTGACTTGAGTGTTGTTAGTATGAAAAATTTTCATATCAATAATTTAATTCAATTTATTTAGAGCAATGGAAACATATCTAAAAAAATTAGTATCAGAATGTGTGTGCCTTAATCTGAATATTTTAACAAAAATTCACAGTAATAATATGTATTAGGAGTTCTGGTTTGGCACTGTAAGATAAGCACTGCAACCCCAAGACCCATTTGAACTGCAAAGTCTGTGGTTCAAACTCATCAGATGCTCCTTGAAAACCCTACACAGGGTCATTATGAGTCAGAACCAAATAGATGGCACTTAACAACAAAATGTTTAGTAAGCATTTACAATGTATTAACTCCTTTTAATTTTCTCCTTAATCTTTAAATTCTAAATTCCCAGATGTAATTAAAAATCAACAGGGTATCATATTTGCTTTTATATTAGTAAACAGTTTCAAATTCATATTTAAAATTCCTTTTTCAGTGATCTTCTGCCAAATAATATAAGAAAAGTAATCAAAAAGAAGTGAGAAGGATAAAATGAATTTTCAAAAACAGCAACAAAATCTGTGTTGTGGGTTCTTACATAAGCCTTTCCTTGGGGTTTATATTATTTTTCATATCTATGAAAGTAACCACCACTCATCATTCAGTTTGTCGTACTGTGGTGTCTTGTGAGTTGCTGTGATTCTGGAAGCTATGTCATGAGTATTTTAAATACTAGCAGGGCCAACCATGGTGGACAGGTTTCAGATGAGCTTCCAGACTAAGACAGACTAGGAAGAAGGAGTGATGAACAAATTCTGAATATTTAGTCACTGAAAACCTTATGAATAACAGAGAAACACTGTCACACAGAGTGCTGGAAAATGAGCCCTACAGGTTGGAAGGCACTCAAAATGTGACTTGGGAAATGCTGCCTCCTCAAAATAGAGTTAGTTGATTGTGATAATGTGAATGGAGTAAAGCGCAGGAGAGTAAAGTCCTTCATTTGCTGATGGGGGAAAACTCAAAATGAAGATAAACAGCTATAAACATCCAATAATAATCAGATATGGAATGTAAGAAGCATGAATTTAGAAAAATTGGAAATTGTCAAAAATGAAATGGAATGCATCAACATCAATATCTTAGGCATTAGTGAGCTGAAATGGACTGGTATTGGCCATTTTGAATCTGACAACCACATGGTTTACTATGTCGGGAATGACAAATTGTAGAGGAATGGTGTTGCATTTATCGTCAAAAAGAACATATCCAGATCAGTCGTGAGGTTCCATGTTGTGTCAGATAGGATAATATCCATGCACCTACAGGGAAGCCCAGTTAATACCACTATTATTCAAATTTACACACCAACCACTAAAGCCATTGAGGATGAGACAGCAGAATTCTACCAAGGTCTTCAACCTGAAATTGATCAAATCAGGTTGTATTGATCATTACTGGTGATTGGAATGCAATGGTTGGGAGCAAAGAACGATCAATAGTTGGAAAATAAGGCCTTGGTGATAGAAATGATGCTGGAGAACGCATGATAGAATTCTGCAAAATCAATGATTTGTTCATTTCAAATACCTTCTTTAGACAGCATAACAGACGACTATACACATGGATCTCATGAGATGGAATACACAGAAATCAAATTGACTACATTTGTGGAAAGAGACAATGGAAAAGCTCCATATCATCAGTCAAGACAAGGCCAAGGGTAGATTGTGGAACAGACCATCAATTGCTCATATGCAAAATCAAACTGAAGCTGAAGTAAATGAAAACAAGTCCAAGAGAACCAACATATGACCTTGAATATATCCCACCTGAATTTAGAGATCATCTGAAGTACAGGTTTGATACATTAAACACTAAAGACCGAAGACCAGAAAAGTTGTCAGATGACATCAAGAACATCATGCATAAAGAAAGCAAAAAGTCATTAAAGAAGACAAGAAAGAAGGAAAAGGAAAACATGGCATCAGGATTGGAGGAAGACTCATTAACAACCTGAGATATGCAGATGTTACAACCGTGCTTGCTGACAGTGAAGAGGACTAAGATATTTACTGATGAAGATGAAAGACCACAACCTTCAGTATGAATTGCATCTCAATGTAAAGAAAACAAACTGGACCTCACCACTGGACCAAAAAAACAACATTCTAATCAATGGAGAAAAGATTGAAATTGTCACAGACTGCATTCTTCTTGGATGAACTATCAACACTCATGGACGCAGCAATCAAGAAATCAAATGACGTATTGCATTAGGCAAATCTATGGCACATGATCTTTTTAAAGTGTTGAAGAGCAAAGATGTCAGCTTGAGGACTAAGGTGTGTCAGATAGCCATGGTATTTCCTATAACCTCATATGCATGCAAAAACTGGACAGTGAATAAGGGAGACTGTAGAAGAATTGATGCTTTTGAATTATGGTGTTGGAGGAGAATATTGAAAGTACCATGGGCTTCCAAAAGAACCAACAGATCTGTGTTGGAAGAAGAGCCTCCAGAGTGCTCCTTGTAGCCAGGATGGCCAAACTTCCTGTCTCAGACTTACGACATATTGTCAAAAGGGACCAGTCTCTGGAGAAGGATATCATGTATAGTAAGGTGAAGGGTAAGAGAAAAAGAGGAAGACTCCCAGTGAGATGGATTAGCAAAGTGGCAGCATCAATGGGCTCAAGCATGGAAACAATTGTGAGATTGGTTCAGGACCAGGCAGTGTTTCTATGAGTTGGTACCGACTCAATGGCACCTAGCAACAACAACAATGAAAATAAATCCCATTGCTTACAGGAATAGAACAGGTAAATATAGTTGAGGGTTTGTTTTTTTTTTTTTTTTAGCTAAAAGGAATAACTCCTCGGCTCAGTCAGACTTTCTGCTGCCACACTAATGGATTACGAACAGCTCCCTGAGGAAACTGTTCACTTCACAACAACTTTGATTAACCTGCTCAGGTCAAAAATTTCAAAAGAATAAACAGCATCCAACAAAACCAGTGTTCCTGAGGGACAAATACAAGAGCAAAGATCAAATTGACAGTGCCTTAGATTCTCAGATTCATCAGGCTTATGAAACTTGAAAGTCACAAATCCTTTTCAAATTGTGTTGTAGAAAGTGATAGGGAGCATTTTTATAGAAACAGTTGAGACTTCTCAATAGTTTGTTAATCGGACCATGGTGAGCAATTGAATACACCATAATTCACTAGTTGGTGGTGTCATGTCTCTTATCCATTTGTAAAACACTAGCATGCTTTATTAATTATATTTTCTATTATTCAACTATGGTATTAATAAGCACTAAGAAAATTAGGCATGATGGGGAACCTTATTATATCACACTTGATGGAGTGCTATAACTATCTGCTATAAACTTTCTTTTAAACAATGTTTAAATTCCTTCTTCTAAAATATCAATTCTTGTACAATGTGAATATCTTAAAATGTGAAGATACCACCCTGAGTGTTGCACTGAGATTTATGAGGATGAGTCAAAAATCATCTTCATGCTGGCTATAAAATATATTTTAACCAACTTTTAAATAAGACAAAAACATACTTTTTCAAAATAATCTTGTTTTTCAATATATTTTGCCCATCTCTCAATAAGCTTTTATAATCCCTTATTAAAAAATATTTTAATGCTGAGCTGGGAGGCACAAATGTACTGCTGTCTTCACGTCTTCATCAGAGGTGAACCTTCATCCTTGAAGGACTATGTTCAAGGGATGAAACAGGTGATAGTCCCACTGAGCAAGATCAGGGCTACAGGGAGGATGTTTTAACACCTCAAAATGAAGTTACTGAGAGTGTCAACAGTGTGGGCAGATGTGTGTGTACGTGCATTGTCATGCAATATTACAATGCCTTTGTTTAGCAACCCTCTGTTTAATCTGAAGTTTAGGCTTCAGTTCTTCAGTGAGCATTTTACTGTAAGAAGCACTGTAGATTGTTGAACATTTTTCCTGATAGTGTTCTAATATTGGCCCTTTAGAGTCCCAGAAAACTGTAAACATCAGTTTATCAGATGGATTATTTTTTGAACTTTTTCTTGGTCAGCAACTGAGGATGTTTCCATTCCATACTCTGACTTTTATTCTCAGGCTCTTAATGATGAATCCATGTCTCGTCACCAAGAATGATTTTTTTTTTTTTTT
>NW_006408562.1:3992568-3995117 GCF_000296735.1 Chrysochloris asiatica | reverse complement strand
AGAGAAAAAGAGGAAGACTCCCAGTGAGATGGATTAGCAAAGTGGCAGCATCAATGGGCTCAAGCATGGAAACAATTGTGAGATTGGTTCAGGACCAGGCAGTGTTTCTATGAGTTGGTACCGACTCAATGGCACCTAGCAACAACAACAATGAAAATAAATCCCATTGCTTACAGGAATAGAACAGGTAAATATAGTTGAGGGTTTGTTTTTTTTTTTTTTTTAGCTAAAAGGAATAACTCCTCGGCTCAGTCAGACTTTCTGCTGCCACACTAATGGATTACGAACAGCTCCCTGAGGAAACTGTTCACTTCACAACAACTTTGATTAACCTGCTCAGGTCAAAAATTTCAAAAGAATAAACAGCATCCAACAAAACCAGTGTTCCTGAGGGACAAATACAAGAGCAAAGATCAAATTGACAGTGCCTTAGATTCTCAGATTCATCAGGCTTATGAAACTTGAAAGTCACAAATCCTTTTCAAATTGTGTTGTAGAAAGTGATAGGGAGCATTTTTATAGAAACAGTTGAGACTTCTCAATAGTTTGTTAATCGGACCATGGTGAGCAATTGAATACACCATAATTCACTAGTTGGTGGTGTCATGTCTCTTATCCATTTGTAAAACACTAGCATGCTTTATTAATTATATTTTCTATTATTCAACTATGGTATTAATAAGCACTAAGAAAATTAGGCATGATGGGGAACCTTATTATATCACACTTGATGGAGTGCTATAACTATCTGCTATAAACTTTCTTTTAAACAATGTTTAAATTCCTTCTTCTAAAATATCAATTCTTGTACAATGTGAATATCTTAAAATGTGAAGATACCACCCTGAGTGTTGCACTGAGATTTATGAGGATGAGTCAAAAATCATCTTCATGCTGGCTATAAAATATATTTTAACCAACTTTTAAATAAGACAAAAACATACTTTTTCAAAATAATCTTGTTTTTCAATATATTTTGCCCATCTCTCAATAAGCTTTTATAATCCCTTATTAAAAAATATTTTAATGCTGAGCTGGGAGGCACAAATGTACTGCTGTCTTCACGTCTTCATCAGAGGTGAACCTTCATCCTTGAAGGACTATGTTCAAGGGATGAAACAGGTGATAGTCCCACTGAGCAAGATCAGGGCTACAGGGAGGATGTTTTAACACCTCAAAATGAAGTTACTGAGAGTGTCAACAGTGTGGGCAGATGTGTGTGTACGTGCATTGTCATGCAATATTACAATGCCTTTGTTTAGCAACCCTCTGTTTAATCTGAAGTTTAGGCTTCAGTTCTTCAGTGAGCATTTTACTGTAAGAAGCACTGTAGATTGTTGAACATTTTTCCTGATAGTGTTCTAATATTGGCCCTTTAGAGTCCCAGAAAACTGTAAACATCAGTTTATCAGATGGATTATTTTTTGAACTTTTTCTTGGTCAGCAACTGAGGATGTTTCCATTCCATACTCTGACTTTTATTCTCAGGCTCTTAATGATGAATCCATGTCTCGTCACCAAGAATGATTTTTTTTTTTTTTTTAAAGAAACTTTTACCTTCCTTTAAGTATCAGTCAAAATTGTGTTTTCAGATGTCCATATACTTCTGTTTATGCTCTTCCATGTGTTGTTTTGGGTCCCATCTCACACAAACGTTCTAAAACCCAAGTTTGTTGTGGATTATTTCATAGGCAGAGCCATAGGGATTTCAAATGATGTGCCACATAAGCCACTGCTGCTTGTCTATTTGACAGAATCATTTCACATGCTCGCTCATTGTTGTCATAACCATGGACATGCACAGGAGTTTTAATATAACCAGAGGGTGGATAATTTTTGACGCACTCTTATATATGACTTGTTCTCTTTATTTTCTAAATGTACTCAATATAATTCAAAACTGAAATTGATGGATGAGAAAGTTGATGGTTGACTTTAGGTTGTTAGCATGCTATTATAAATTATAGATACCCTAGATAAATGAAGATAGAAGTACTTCCAGTAAGCTATTAAGCCATTTTAGAAAAGTTGTATTTCAGGATTAATTAAGAGACATTTGAGAATATGTAAATCTTTTATTCTAAATATTAATATTTTCATTTGATGATGGTAACAGGCATTCATTTAAAATTATTTTGATTATTCTCTAGTTGATCATTATGGAGAAGTTAACTATTTGATGTAAAACAGATTTTAGAACACAATAACATTTATAAATATCCCCGATAGTCCTCTGTAAACCAAGAAATCCAGTGATGCACAAATTTATTTGCATTTATTATTGAGTTGGTTCTTTCATTAATGTGAGAAATATCGATACCCCAGATATTGCTTTGGTTCCTCTTGGTAACTGGTGGGTCAGTGTAAAGCCCTGTCTCAGATCTTAACCCCACGGGTCTCCAGAGGGAGAAATGGGGTGGATCGCCTTATTCCATATGAGGTCACTGATGAGTTATCATGAGTGTTTATTGAAGAATGTTCAAGAATTCCAATCTTTACTCATTTTAGTGAGTTGTTATCAGGTGCCATCGAGTCGGAACCGACTCATA
>NW_006408562.1:3973901-3991463 GCF_000296735.1 Chrysochloris asiatica | reverse complement strand
TAGCTTGTCATGATCCACACAATCGAAAGCCTTCGCGTAGTCAATAAAGCATAGGTAAACATCCTTCTGATATTCTCTGCTTTCAGCCAAGATCCATCGGACATCTGCAATGATGTCTCTCGTTCCACGGCCTCTTCTGAATCCAGCTTGAACCTCTGGAAGTTCTCTGTCAATGTATGATTGCTGAAACCCCTGTGTTCTCTGGGAGGGGATAGACAGCCCAGCACCTTGGGATTTTCCTACCTTTCCCTAGTTTCACTTACCACCCTTAACTGTCCATATGCTTGTGATTACCCCAGGATATAAAATAACCCTAGCTACCCGCCCCCCCCTCCCAACATGCACACCCTTTGTCCTTTGTGTGGTAAAACATCCTGATCCAGCCAGCCTCCATTGGACTCCCTGTTTCCCCACTTTTGTAGGTAACTTCCCTTGGCTGTAAGAGATCTCCTTTATTATCTTTTCTGTAATAAATGAATGTCTTTCAGAATGAGTTCTGGTAATTGTTTCACTCTCTTGTCACTTACATGCTCAAAAGACTTTTCCTTTCTGGGCTTGAAACTCAACACTTACTAAGTTTCTGTTGCAGACCTTGTAAGACTAGTCAGAGGTTCGAGGCCCTCTAGGGCCGAGTGTAACAAATGAGGCCACTGGCAGTTAATGGCAAATTGCTTTCATATTAATATTCAGGTATATATATTAAATTAATACACTGGAGCCTTTGACAATCCACAGATAAATGTGATATTTTCCTAAAGCCAAGACTAAAGGTTGCAAGGTTAAGCCTTTCTCCAAAAGGATTAACTAAAAATATCTTAGCTACTTCACAGCTCTTTGTTCCATAGACAAAGAACCCATCCTCCCTAATCCTTTTCCAGGTGCAGCCCATTCACCTGGGCATCTTGAGTCCTCCTGAAAACCTGGCTCAGGAAGCCGAAGCAGCAGGACTCCCCCCAAGCTTTTGTCTTTATCTCTCACCTTCCCCCAACTATGCTCAGGGGCTATAGATATGTTAATTGGGCCTGAGAATCCAAGTTACTGGCCTGGGATTCAAACCAGTGAAGTAAGATGTAAAGTTATCTGAATGTCTGGAAAAGTACTGATGTTAGCTGTACCTTGCCTAAGTCCCTCCCAGCTTGGTGTGAAACTCCTCCCCTAAATAAAGCAGAGGCCCGGGCCTCCCCAGGTGTGGGTTACTGGTTGGCAGGCATGGAGTAAAGATGGCAGGGCATTGCTGGTTGGAAGGCATGGAGTAAAGATTGCAGTGCATTACTAGTTGGGAGGCACGGAGTAAAGACTGCAGGGCAGTGAGTTGCTGCCTGCAGAGGCCACGATGCCTGTAGTCCGAAGCCTGCCCACGAGTGATGTATCCACCCTGGCTTTGGGGTGCCTCATTGTCTCTCTCTTTGTCTCTTTATGTGTATTCTTGATATATATGAATCGCCATCAGGTATCCTCTCCTCGTGAACCGAACCCCTATGTCGAGGCGGGTCCCCGACAAGTTTCCTAGGTGTAAGATAGCAATATATAAAGGGCTGATTGGCTTTACAAGAACAAAACTTTATTGTCTCACAGTTCTGAATGACAGAAGTTAAAATCAGTATGTCAGTCAGATCATATCCCTCTAAAGTTTTCAACAGAGGAAGATATTTCCTTCTTTCCTTCCTTCCTTCCTTTTTTTCTTTCTTTCTTCCTTCCTTCCTTTTTTTCTTTCTTTCTTCCTTCCTTCCTTCCTTCCTTCCTTTCTTCCTTCCTTCCTTCCTTCCTTCCTTCCTTCCTTTCTTTCTTTCTTTCTTCTTGCTTTCTTGCTTCCTCAGTTTCTAGTGACTCTAGGAATCCCTTGGCTTGTGGATGTATAGTCACATGGCTGTCCTTTCTTTCTCTGTACATTTTCTTCTCTTTTCTACGGCTATTATTCATATTAAATCAGGGCCCAACTGATTCCAGTATAACCTCATGCTAACTTAATAGATAAATGTCAGTCTCCCTGCATGGAAAAAGTAGTATTTGATTAGTTTCTAACTTAAAGTTTGGAGATTCAAATTCAGTAAGTTCATAGACAATCACAACCAATTGTATGTAAACAGGTCTACTCTGAAACACATGTGGTCATCATGAGTCAAAATCAACTTGAACACAGCAGGTTTCATTTTGGTTATTTCCAATCAGATCATAATCACAGGTATCAAGGATTAAGACATCAACATATCTTCATTGGGGACGCAGTTTAATACATTTTATTGTTGTTTATCTTCAATACCATTGAGTCAACTCCAAATCAAAGCAACCTTTTTGTACAAGAGAATGAAACATGGCCTGGCCTTGCACCATCTTCATAATTTGCAATAAGCCTAATGCCATTGCAGCTTCTGTGTCAACTCATCTCATTGAGGAGCTTCCTCTATCTCTGCTTCTCCAAGCATTATGTACTTCTTAAGGGACTTGTCCTTTCTGATGACATGGCCAGAGTACATGAGGTGAAATTTCACCATCCTTGCATCCTACTTGTACTTTTTCTAAGACATTTTTTTCTCTTTTTTTCTGGAAATCTATAATATATTCAATATAATTTGCCAATACATAATTAAAATGCTTTGAATTATGTTCTTCTTTGGTCTTCCTTATTAATTTTACAGCTTTAATATGGCTAAGGAGTGATTGAAAATAATTTATGGCTTGGCTCAGGTACACCTAAGTCCTCAAAATTATATCTTTGCTTTTTAACACTTTAAAGAAATATTTTACAGCAGATTTACCCAGCGCAATATACCATTTGATTCCATGACTGTTGCTTCCTTGGTGGATTTCAGTTTTTTGTGGATTTAAGTAACATGAAATCATTGACAACTTCAATATTTTTCCAATTTCTCATGATGTTACTTACTTCTCCATAGGCATATAGTATAAACATTGAAAATTTAGAAATATCATTAGGTAACTTTTTAATGTAACTTTTAAAAATAGATGCTGGCAACATTACACTAGTGCATAAGACCTTTTAGAAGAGAAAAGAGTGAATATACAATGTCCCTAACATCCATAATAGCTCTATGAAATAGAAAGTTATATGATTGCAGCATTGTTTGAACACCATGTTGATTGCAGGAAAGAGCTGGACCAGGCAGACTCAGGGCTTGTGCTTCTGCTGCCATGACAGGAAACTATGTGAAAACTTTGGCTCCACCACTGTCGTGGCTGCCATCAGACATCTGAGAACTCTGCCCAGCTTCAACCTACCTGCCATGGTAATAAGAGTTGATTAGGAATATCCTGAGACCTTCCCTTCCTTACCTATACCAAAGGAAAGTCAGAACCACAATAAGCAGATTGAGAACCAGCAATACTGACCACAAACATTCCGGACACACCTTATCGTTTATGATGTGGAAACCCCCTGCAATGAATCAGAGGACTCATCCTTAGCATGACTTTTTGACATTTACTGGCTTATTATAATATCATTATCACATGTACCCACCCCTGTGTACAATTAAACACTTCAGACTCAGTATTCCATACAGCATCAGGAAAGGGCTGAGGAAACTCAACTAAGGCTTTCCAAACTATTCCCCTTGGGTGGAACAACTCCTCTAGAATTGTGCTTCCCAATTCTCCACTTTGAGACAGAGTGTCTTCTTTCTCTGAATTGTGCTTTCACTTTGCAATGAAATCATGTGAGTGAATACACAGCGTTCTTGCATCCTTCAGAAGTCACAACTCCAGTTGAATCCGATTCTTCAGATTCCTGGAGAGGGGACCAGAGGACATGTGACAACGGCACATTCACCTTCCAGCCATCTTCCTACTGTTCTGCTGCTTCTGCTTGTTTCTTTTTCTTCTTCTCTGCCTGCATTTCCCATCCAACCAATGGACTTTAGCCTCTTCCAGCCCAGCTGCCTCTTTTCTGGCATCACCCCCTTCTCTGGCTGCCACTGCTGGTCATGCGCCTCTCAGTTCCACTGTCTAGAATCACTAACTGGAGGAGAAAACTTGACCTCAGAACTGGCTAACAAACACAGGGCTCCTGAATCAACTGAAGTATCCCTATTGGCAGCTCCAGTGACATCCATGTGGTCCCTTCCTAAGGAGAGCAGGGTGGGACAGACAGGTCACCAGGACCTCCACTGTTGCACCAGGGCTGAGCTAGACAAGGAACCCTTTAGAGCTAAGAAAACACTCATCAGATCTCCAGACTTAGCACAGTGCTTCTACTGTGACCCATTAAGATTGGCAATTCCATCCTAACAGCTCCTCCTCAGAAACTCTATATACAGGGTCACAATGAGTTCAAACCGACTCAACAGTACTTAACAACAACATCATTACAATTTTATGGGCCCATGATGAAGTCATACATTACCTAATCAGATGTTAAGTGTCACATGCCTGTACATCTTGAGTTCAGCCAAACTTCACACTGTGGTAGCACACTGATATTCTGTATTTTGTTCTTTCAGTATAAAGACACTCTCTGGACTGGGAATTCTTATAGGACATATTACTGGCTAAGAACTCTAAGGAAATCATTACAAGACACAAGGGTCTCAGTTTTATTAAGTTTATTTCCATTCAAACATTGCTTGCAAAGACAATTGTTTCATTTCAGTAATAGAGAACATTGACTGCAAACAACAAGCCTGCTCAGTGAAGCTCGTGGATGTATGATGAAGAGAAAAGAAGTGAGCCAAAAACAAAACAAAAAGGATTTAAGCTTTTATTTCCTCTTTAAGCATTCATTTCCTCAAGGTTGCTCATGAAGAGAATACAAAACAAAGCAAACAAACAAACAAAAAATACACATCAAACCCAGAAACATAGGAAATGATGACAAATGGTAAAAACCATTGGTCCCTTGCTTTCTCAGTGCTCTTCCATATATTTTGTGGGTTGTGACAGGAATCAGAAAGAAACTCTTAAAGGAAATTTGGAAGGAGGAAACTCAGAATTTTTGTTTGTCTCAAAGTGGGTAGGATTATATTATTATTAAGATCACATCTTTGGTTTTAGACTCACGGAGATATTTTGGAAACACAGAAATAACTTTCTCTTTCATCAGGGAAATTTAGAAAATATACTCATATATAATTTTAGGATAAATAACAGAAGAAAATTCTGATAATGAGTGAGCAACTAATAAGAGAGTTTTATTATTATTCTATACACTTATACCAATGGACACTTTATCATAATCATCTTAAACAAAATACAAAGACAGAAAAATAAAAATATGCAAAAGTTATTTTACAAATATGGAGAAATCTAGGGAATAATTGGAGTCCTGGTGCGGCGCTGCAGGATAATGCACTGGACTGCAAGGTGGGGTTTGATACATGAGGTTGACCCTACACAGGGTCATTATGAGCCAGAACCAACTGGATGGCACCTAACAACAACAGGGAATAATTAGATACTATTTTGTTATGCCTATGTTATTGTTTTTAAATGTATTGTTGTTTTAATAGTCAAATTGACCATTAATCAAGTTTTATTTTATACTACTTCAACATTTGATATTGTGGGTTAATGCGTCAGATTGCAAAGTCATTTGAACTGCAAGGTCGGCGGTTCAAGCTCACCAGTTGCTTCTCAGAAACCCTATACAGAGTCGCTATGGGTCGGAATCAACTCGACGGCGCTTAACAACAACATCAACAAATTTTGTACCAACTAAGCAGTGTATTAGGGAGCTCTGGTAGCATAGTGGTTACAAATCAGGCTGCTAATCTCAGGGTCAGCAGTTCGAAACTACCAGCTGTTCTGTGGGAAAAAAAATGAGGCTTTCTGCTCGCGTAAAGATTTACAGCCTCGGAAACCCTAGGCAGGGTTGTTATGAGTCAGAACGACTCCACGGCACATAACAACAACAACAAGCAGTGTATTGGACTCCTGGTGTGGTGCTGTAGGATCACCACTGGACTGCTAGAAACCCTATACAGGGTTGCTATGAGTCTAAACTGACTGGACGGCTCTTAACAACAGCCAAGTAGTATATAAGGACTGTCTGGTGTGGGGCTATAGGATAAGTGCAAGGCTATTTGAACCACAAGTCAGTTTGAACCACAAGCTCGGTGGTTCAAAATCACCAGTCACTCCTTGGAAACGCTATTGGTTGGTTAGTTATGTGCCGTGGTGTCGGTTCTGACTCATAGCGACCCTGCATAGAGTTTCCGAAGCTGTAAATCTTTACTGGAGCAGAAAGCCTCAGATTTGTCCTGCCGAACATCTGGTAGTTTTGAACTGCTGAACTTGAGGTTAGCAGCCCAACTTGTAACCACTGTACTGGGTCTCTATGAGTCACCAGGGACTCGACATTTAATGAAAACAATAACAAATAGTGTATGGAGTCCTTGTGTGGCACTGTATGATAAGCACAGGACTGCTAACCTCAAGGTCAGTGGTTCAAGCCCACCATCCACTTTTTTGGAAGTTCTATACAGGGTTGCTTTGAGTTGGAACAGACTCGAAGTCACTGAAAAAACAACAACAACAAGAAAAGCAAATAGTGTATATGAAGTATTTAGTAAATCCTACAAAATTGTGCAACTACACTCATCCCATTGTGCATTGAAAAGATTAAGGAGGACACAGTATAGTGAAGCAATGATCGTTAGGGACAGTAAAGTCCTTTCTGACTCATGACAACTGTTTCAGAGTAGAACTGCCCAAAAGGTTTTCTAGGCTGTAAACTTTATGAGAGCAGATTTCCAGCTCTTTTTTTCATGAAGCTGTTCGGTGGGTTTGAACCACCAACCTGGTGGCTTTCAGCCAAGTACTTAACCTTTGTGCTTTTTGGGCTCTTTAAACAATCACTCTTGCTAAGCGCTGTTGATTCACTCCCAAATCTTAGTGACACCATTTATAGCAGAATAAAACTACTTTATGTTGTTGTTGTTAAGTGCCATCGAGTCAGAATAAAAATAAAAAATACACAGAATAAAACTGTGTCATACTCACATTAATAGAAAGGTTTGAGCCAAATTTAGTAGCCACGGTGTCAATCACTCTTCCTCTTTTTTTTTCTGGACTTCTACTTTTCCAAGCATGATGTTCTTCTCCAGGGAATGGTTCCTTCTGATTATGCATCCAAAGTAAGGCAAAGTCTCACCACGCTTGCTTTTAAGGAACATTCTAGATGTACTTCTTCAAAGACAAATTTGCTTTTTCTTCTGTAAGCTAATAGTATATTCAATAGTCTTTGTCAACACCATGAATTTAAGATGTCATTTATTCTTTGGTCTTTCTTATTCATTGTCCAGATTTCAAATGTATAAGAAATAACTGGAAAGACCATTTCTTACATTAGGAATAAGTTAATCACAGAATGACATCAATCACTTTTGTTATTGTTAAGTGCTCTTGAGTCTGTTAAGACTCCTAGTGATCCTGTTTAAGATTTCTGAGGAGCGGCTGGTGGATTTGAACTGTCAACCTTGTGGCTAGCGATTCAGTATCTATTCAACAGAGCCATACTAGGACCCCAAATAATGGCTAGTAATGTTATTATTTTATACATGATGAATTTAAAACTAAGTGCTGCAAGTAAATCACCAGTGGATTGCCATTAAAAAGGCATTCCTGAGTGGTAAAAATAGTTAATATTCTATGCTTTTAACTGAAAGTTTGGTGGTTCACGTCCACTGAGAGGACCTGACAAGAAAGGCCTGGAGATTTATTTCCAAAATTTCACTGTTGAAAATCTTATAGAGCTCATTTCCCTTCTGACACACATGGAGTCACCATGTGTTGGAACTGACTAGAATGAAACTGGTACCATTAGAAAACAGTATATTCAGGAAAAAATACTGAATATTCTTATATTTTATCATAGAGATACAATGAGTATACTAGTTTTCTAATGAATTCATAATAGTAAACTTTTCTTTTTTGAGTGCTGCTTGACTTCATGGCCAATTTAGATCATGGGACAATGAGCCACTATTTACACCAGTGTAAATTCAACTGTCATTAGAGGTAAAGGAATATGGCTAGGGAACAAAAGCAACATTTTGATTTTTTTCAATAAAATTTGAAGTACAAATCTAAGGATACATTATTGTTGTGTTGTTAGATGCCATTGAGTCGGTACCGACTCATAGCTTTCTTATGCATAACAGAATGAAATACTGCCCAGTCCTGCATCAACCTCACAATCATTGCCATGCCTGACCCCATTGCTGCTGGCACTGTGCCAATCCATCTCACTGGGGGTCTTCCTCTTTTTCTCCTACCCTCCACTCTACCAACATGATATCCTTCTCCAGGGACTGGTCCCTCTTGATAATATGTCTAAAATATGAGAGATGAAGTCTGACCATGTTGGTTTCCAAGAAACACTCTGGATGTACTTCTTCCAACACAGATGTTTTTGTTCTTTTGGCAGTCCATGGTACTTTCAATATTCTCTTCTAACACCATAACTCAAAAGCATCAATTCTTCTATGGTCTTCCTTATTCACTGCCCAACTTTCACATGCATGTGAGGATATTGAAACAACCATGGCTTGGTTCAGACGTAAGTACCATAGTTCTCAAATTGACACCAGTGGATACATTAATAAAATAAAACATTAAGTAAAATAAAATAAAAGATTAAGAACAGCTATTGTGAATAAAAAGTTCTTATTTATTATTTCAAATGATCTCAATTAAGTAAGAACTGTATCTGCTAGAGAAAGACCCAAAGAAAGCCTTGTGATGAAGTTAAAAATAGGTACAGACAGAAATTCCTTTACTTTAAGAGTGATGAGCCCAAGGGAAGGCATGGAAGATTTTTCTTTGTGTTTGGTGTCTGACATTAAAACCTTACTTACTGTGGTGCTTCAGGAAGTAAAAATCCAGGAAAGAAAGTCCCCCACACATCATAGTATTGCATACATAATGTTGTTGTTAAGTACTATCCAGTTGGTTCTGACTTATAGCATCCTTGTATAGGTTTTTGCAGAATGAGTAGTGGGTTTCAACTGCTGATCTTTTGATTAGTATTCCAGTGTTTACCCTGTATCACCACACCAAGACTCCATACGTAGTGTTGTTGTTAAGTGCTATCTAGTCAATTACGGCTCATAGAGACACTGTATAAGGTTTCCAAGAAGTGGCAGGTGGGTTTGAACCACTGACCTTGTGGTTAGTAGTTCCTTGCTTATTCTACAGTGCTACAACAGGACTTCTATACATAATGTAGAAGAGATGAGACTGAAATCAAGGTCCATGAGGTATAGAAACAGAAACGAATTCACCTCTGGTTGTAGTTAATACAGGAAAGTTTTAAAAGAATCCTTCCATTTGTGTGTGTGTGTGTGTGATATATATATATATAATATTATAATCTTGTTTATTGTATTTGGGTAAACTTTATTATTATTATTATTTCCTGAAATAAAGACTTTATGATCTCTCTCTTTTTCTTTACTCAATTCTTCCTGAAGTGAGTAAAGAATTTATGACCACTCTCTTTTTTTTTTTAACTACTTCCTGGAGTAAAGAACTTATGATCGCTCCCTTTTTATTTTCCTAAAGTAGGAAAGCGTGCCTTAAAAATTTGAACTAGCAAACTGGGTAGGGAAAAGATTGTACGGTCAAAACCCTAGCCAATGGGGTGAGACACAGCCTTGAGACTCGAGTCAGGTATTAAAAACCTGGGTGGACTGTCCACTCGGTGTGCTCGCTGGTGTGTTCCTGTATATATGGCTATGCGCATGCACCCTCTTGCAGGAGTGAATTTTGCTTTGCCAAGGTAATTTAATCTCACGGGGTTTCTTTTATGTGACATAAGGATTCATTTCTAACACATTGTTGGGTGACTCATTAGACTTGACACAGCCATTTACAAGAGCTTCTGGTCTGTGGAAGGGAATCAGGAAGTATGTTATGGCTTACTGTAATGACCCAATTGCCTCTAAAAAATATTGGCAATGCATATGTATGGTCCTCAAAGAACAGCCTCCACATGGAGGAGAAGATTGGCAAAGGATTGAGATCTCAGAAGATATCTGATTTTTCCTATAGATTCAGAGTGACATGAGGCTAAAAACCTGAAGAGATCAATAATATAAAGGGGTATCCTCAAATAGTTACAATAACTGTGATATCTGAGTTTGATTGAATTTACTTAGGAAAAGAACACACTAAAATTCAGGGAATCAAAAAGAATGGAGACTCAAGACAGAAAAGTCTTGTTGCTAACTGCCTTCTAGTCGGTTCCAACCCATAGTGACACTGGATAGGGTTTCTGAGGAGCAGCTGCTGAGCTTCAACTGCCGACCTTGTGGTGCAAACCAACTCTGGTCCAATGCACTAAAGCATAGCATCACACCAGGACTCTGGAAAGAAGTGTAATTACACAAAAAAGAGGTGCTCTGTTTCCTGAGTACCAAATGCAAATAAACACTTCTTTCACTCTTTCTCTTTTGCTTCATTTTTTTTTTTTTTTTGGTAACTGAGACTAAAGATGAATAATAATGTGCCTTATCCTAAGACAGATTTTTTTTTAAAAAAGCTCTATGATTGTTTTGGGTGATTTTGATATAATAACTTATAGCTACCAATTTGAAATATCTCACCTCAACACAGCATGGAACTTTTCAACATTTTCTCTATTGCAATGCAAAAAAGGAAAATCTGATTTCCAAAAGTTGCTAGAAAAAATATCGTCTACCATTAGCCAGTATTTAGTTTCAGAGGTGTCCTGGTGTGGCGCTATAGGATAATGCATTGGACTGCAAGGTCTGTGATTCAAACTGGCCAGCCACTCCTTGGAAACCCTACACAGGGTCTCTATGAGTTGTTACTGACTCAACAGCATTGAACCACAACAACAGTTTCACAGAAGATTGGAGAAATCCACAGAACCCTTGGAAAGTATATTAATAGCATTATGGAAAGTATAGCTCATGGTCAACTATACAGAATGGCTTTGTTATATATAAATCGTTTCAGAAAAGTAACTTCTCTGTTGAGGCAAATCTAAAACCTAATTAAAAATATTTATAACAACAAAACCAAATCCACTGCTAGTCAATTCCCATTCATAATCCTACATAGGGTTACATGAATTCAAAGCCTTTGCTTCCTCCCTTGGAACCACTGGTGGGGTTGAATTACTGTCCTTGTGGTTAGCAGTCTAGTGCTTATCCTATAGCTCCTTAAAAAAAAAAAAAAAAATTATATGTACTAATAGTTAAAAGTTCAATAATATTTTGATGTTAGGATATTTGTTATTTTCACATTTATTGATGATTTTACTATTAATCGTCATATGAAATATTACAGTGACAAAAAATTGAAAAACCATTGAGAAAGAGATCTAGAGAAGCTGATTTTCAACTCCCTGTTGCATCTCCAGGGCTCCAAAAGAGACTGTGTACATAATCAACACTCAATAAATATGTTCCAAATAGATGACTAAAGCATCCTAGCAATGGTATGAAAGAAAGGGTTTTGTACTCAGAAGGTTGAGAGAGAGTATGTTGAATTAGAAACAGTATGCGAGATAAGCTTTACTAGAGGAGTTCTTCGAGTTATCAATCAGAACATTAAAAACCCCTGACCAGCAGCAGTTCACTAAATATTTAACAATACCAAGATTTTTAAAAAATACTTACTCAGTTCTTAAATGTCACTGTTTCTTGAAATATATTTTCAAAGCAAAACTTGCTTAGAATAATTTAAAGAATGAACCCTGAGAAAGCAACTTGTCACATTTTATTTCTCATTTTTCAAATACTTTTTCTCAGATGCGAAAAAAGAAAGGGCCTCTTTTCTTACAATGTGTATATTTTTTAATATATCAAAGCTATGGTGAACAGAAGACAGATAAAAAAATCAAATTTCCATTCCCTACCACAGTTCTCAGCACTCCATCTTCTAACCTCTTAGGATAATTTTTAACATTTAAAAATGAGGGAAAATATCTATAGGAATATATTAAAATATGGCATATTATTTGAGATACTTACCACAAAAACAAACTATTTTTAAGTCTATCTTTGAGTGAAATCAACAAGGGAATAGAACACAACTTCTCCATAATCAGGAAGACATTGCCATTTTAAAATGGAAAACAGCCTATCAGTGTTAACCTTACTAGAAATTAAAGTGACAAATATGAAATGCATATATTAAATATTTCATTTAAATGATATTACAGTTATTACAGGTTAGCAAAGGTAGCACATTCCTATTTTTAAAATAGCTGTATTTTCCACCACTAACCCCCACCAAAAATAAATAAATAAATAAAAAGAGTGTTGCTTCTTGACACTTTGCAAATCTTTTTTTAAAATCTGACTTAGTACAAGATAGCTTGAGCCTCAGTCCTGAGGCTCTGCTCAGAATGACAGTCTTGCCAATTTGCAATGTTCTTATGGATAGAATTTTGTGTTTATAAAGAAAGCAGGAAGGAAACATAAAAGTATATTAGGAACTGAAATGGAATGGTAGACTCCTCAGTTATTTTATGGTGGGAAATGCTGTGAGGCCTGCCATACTCTAAAAATTGTTTTTCCATCTGACTCACTTTCTTCTCATATTGCAGGATTTGACAGATCGCAAGATTTTAGATTAGTCTCAAACTACCTTCCTGTCTACCTACCTATATGACCAAATAGTTCAGTTTTCAGAAATATATGAGCAAATTTCTTTGTTTGTTTTCTCTTTAATGCATTCACCAAGATAAAGAAGAAAGAGAAAGAAGATAAATATATATATATGTATTTATATGTGGTGGTGGGTAGTTATGTGCCAGTGAGTTGGTTCTGACTCACAGAGATCCTGTATAGGGTTTCTGAGGCTGTAAATCTTTACAGGAGTAGGAAGCCTCATCTCTTTCCTGCAGAACAACTGGTAGATATATTTCATGTGTATGGTTGTTTGTTACCATGAAGTCACTTCCAACTCATGGTAACTTCTTTCTAGTTTATCTTAATATAGAAGGTTCCCTGAAACCTGTCCACCATCTGTGATCCTGTTGGTATTTGGAATACCAGACACTAACTGGTTCCAACAACTCACTAATGGCTTCCAACAATACAACTTGAATTCTACCACAGTATAGCAAATGGACAGATGAGTAATGGGGAGCTGAGCTTTAGAGTTCAGAAACTGAGATTGTTTCTAACCAGAATCCCAGTTTTGGAACACGAGAAAAGAAAGAGGGAAGAAAGAAGACAGGAAAAATGAAAGGAAGAATTATTGGCCACAGTGAAAAGTATTAAAACACTGATGAGGTATTTTGTCTCTGCAAAGATTTACATCCTTGGAAACCATATACAAGGTCAATATGAGTTAGAACCAACTCAACGATGGCATTAAACAACAGCAATGACTGTCCACCATTGATCTGTCAGTTTGTCATATTGTAGTGATTTGGATGTTGCTGTGATTCTAGAAGGTATGCCACCAGTATTTCAAAAACCAGCAAGTTCACATGTTTCAACAGAACTTCCAGATTAAGACTAAGACAATCTACATCTGAAAAAATTGGCCAGTTAGAATTTAGGAAAACAGTGGAGCATTGTCAGCTATAATGTCAGAAGATGAGTCCCTTAGGTTGAATTAGATAATCACATGCTCCTGAGAAGCTACCATGATGAGACTTTATCTCATGTGCTTTTTGTATATGCTATCAGGAGGGACCAGTCCCTGGAAAAGAACATCACACTTGATAAAGTAGAGGGCCAGTGATAAAGGGGAAGACCCCAATGAGATGTATTGACACAGTGACTACAACTAGAGGCTCAAATATAACAATTGTGAAGATAATACAATACCAGCCAGTGTTTTGTTTTTATTCATGAGGTTGCTGTGAGTTGTATTTGACTCCATTGAACCTAACAACAACGGGCTATGCCAGAAGGAATGACAAATTGAAGAGAATTGGTCTTCCATTGATTCTTGAAAACAACTTTATAAGATTTGTCCTGAGGTACAAAGGTATCAGTTGTAGGCTAATATAGTGCTACAAGGAAGACCTGCTAATACAACTACTATTTAAATTAACACATTGATCACTAATGCCAAGGATGAGGAAACTGAAGATTTTTATCAACTTCTGAAGTCTGAAATTGCAATCAAGTTGCACTGATCATTACTGGAGATTCCAATGTGAAAGCTGGAAACAAAGAAAAAGTATTGCCAGTTGTAAAATATGGCTTTGGTGATGGAAATGACACAAGAGCTGCAATGATATAATTGTGAAAGACCAACAACTTTTTCATTGCAAATACCAGTGCTGCTCGAAAACCGTGTACCAGGGCACTATGGGTCAGAATTGACTCAACAGCACTAAACATCAACATACAAGAATCAAATATACTATAAGAATCAATGTGTTTTTTTGTTTGTTTGTTTGTTTTTCCAGGAACAGAGGATCTTAGGATCTCCAAAGGAGAAGAGCATGTGCAGAATGTGGAACCCTATCCAGAGAAGCAGAGATGAATGCAGAGATGATGACATGGAGAGATAAAGCAGCTGAGGACTCTAGACTCATGGGAAGAGAAAGACTGTGTGCTGATGGCCAGGAGGCAGACTTGCAGAATGTGCCTTTGGGTGGTTTAAATGATTATATATTCCTTAGTGTTTTTGTGCACATTAAAAAACAACAACAACAACAACAAAAAAAAACAGAGGGAGTAGAAAGAAATACCATTGAAGAAAAGAATTAATGGTTTTGAAGAAAGAAGTTCAAGCTACGCTGAAGGACCTGGGTAAAAAGAAGGTTTTAGGGATTGATGAAATATTAGTTGAGATGTTTCAACAAATAGATGCAGTGTTCAACAAATAGTTGCAAAACAGATGAGTTATTACAAAAAAATTTGGAAGACAGATACCTGGCCAACCAACTGGAAGAGGTCCAAATTTGTGTGGATTCCAAAGAAAGGTGATCCATCAGAATGTGCAAATGGTCAAATGTGGCACTGTGGACTAATGCACCAGACTGCAAAATTGGTTGAACTGCAAGGTTGGTGGTTCAAGCACACCAGCTGCTCCTCAGAAACCCTATAAAGGGTCACTATGGGCTGGAACTGACTCAACAGCATTTAATAACAACAATAAATCCTAGGCAAGTAAAATTTTCCTGAAGATAATTAAAATAGGATTATGTCAGTACACAGAGATTTCCTGAAATTCAAGTCAGACTTAGAAGAGAATGTGAAATGAGAGTTATAACTGCTGATATCAAATAGCTGTTGGTTGAAAATAGAAAATACCAGGAAGATTGAGAGGGTCCACTAAAAAGAGGAAGACCCTTGATGAAATGGATTGACATAGTAGCTGCAACAATGAGATCAGATATTGCACTAATTTTAAGGATGCCAAAGGACCTCACAGTATTTCATTCTATTTTATGTGGGGTCTTTATGAGTTGGTGTCAATTTGACAGCGAACAACAGCAACTGTGAATTTCATTAAAGGAGGTATTTAATGTCAGTATATGTATTTGACATTGGCAACCTAAATCATTAGGTAAACTTTAACATCAGCCAAGGTAATCACTTACTTGCCTGTGGGAATTGGCCTGGAATTAGGATTATTTCTTTCCTTCTTCTTTCATTTGCTGTTAGAAGTAAGAAGTAACCTTAGAAACATTCCTAACATGTATTGTGGCTTCTGAAGAGAATGACTTGGGGAACTATAGTTTGCATACATTTAACTTTTATCTCACTGTTCATTTTGCTTCATCATTGATATATTAAAAAAAAAAAAAAAAGTGAAAAAGCACATGCTAAAAGCTGTTTGAAGACTTCCTAGCTACCTCTTTATCAAACAAATTGACTTTTACTCAATGTTTTACTCCTTTTGGCTTCAATTACAAAAGAACTAATTTTGTCTGGCAGGGTTAACCAGTACATACTTACGGTATAATATTCTAAATTTTTAGTATTAATTCATTTATATTGTATCTATTAGATAGACTTAAAGCTATCTTGAATTTAACTGGTAGGTCAGTGTTTTATACTACTGACTGAGGAATAACCACAGGCTTTTAAAAAGTATTTGAATTATGTATCTAGGTTACAGCTACAGATTACACTTTGCATGAAGATTATAAAATGAGGAACAGCTGATGCCTAAGGCCTTATCATGTCTCCAAATATAAAATTGAAGATAATAATACCTTTTAATTTCAGGTTTTATTTAAAAGCAAGGTATAAATGTGAGACATTGGTAAGAAATTGATTACAGGAATTATGTATTTCTCAAGTATAATATGTGTGAGTTAGATTAAATATCCCTGATGTAATCTCCCTGTCTACAATTTAAATCCTGTGATCTTTTGGGCCTATGAATCACACATATGTAAGATCCAACTATGAATAGATATGTGTTTATAGTAATAAGACTTCAATTGAAACTTGTTGTTAAGTGCCATGATCTATAGTGACCAAGTATAGGGTTTCTGAGGAGCAGCTGATGACCTTGAACCACTGATTTTGCAGTTCAAACCGACATTGCAGTCTGTGGTATTAACCCACAGCACCCCACCTCCCCCAGGAGTCCAGCTGAAACTTAGTAAGATTTTTTTTGAGTCTCTATGGCGCTGTGAGATAAGGTTGGATTAAACAGGAAGGTTGGTGGTTCAAATTCACCAGCCACTCCTTGGAAACCCTATACAAGGTCGCTATCAGTTGAAACTGACTCAGTGGCACTTAACAACAAGAAGATAGTTTGAATATAAGATCTCAATTCAAACTTGATGGCAATGTGCAGAGGAGTCGGTTCCGACTCATATCGATCCTGTACAGGGTTTCTGAGGCTGTAAACCTTTACCGGAGCAGAAAGTCTCATCTTTCTCCCACAGAACACCTGGTAGTTTTGAACTGCTGACCTTGAGGTTAGCAGCCCGACTCATTACCACTATGCTACCAGAGCTCCTTTAATTCAAACATAGTAAAATATAAATGCTACAATTATGTTATGTTGTGTGCCATAGGTTTCCAATGAGCACCTGGTGGGTCTGAATCTCTATTTCCCAGAAATCTTTTTGACCACAACAAGGACAAAATTTCTATAAACACCAAGGAGCAAATATTAGTGCTGTTATTAAGTGCTGTGCAGTCTTTCTGACTCATAGCAAGCAACCCTGTCTAGGGTTTCCAAGGAGTGAATGGTAGGTTTGAACAGCTAACCTTGTTGCTAGCAATCTAGTGCTTATTCTATAGCGACATACCAGGACACTAGAGGCAAACATTGTTGTTGTTAAGTGCCTTCAGTTGGTTCTGATTCAGCGACCCTGTATAAGGTTTCTGAGTAGCACCTGATGGGTTTGAACTGCTGACTTTATGGTTTGCAGTCCAGTATTGATACTACAGTGCAACAGCATGAGTTCAAAAACAGCCATGTTGTTGTTGTCAGGTGCCATCGAGTCAGAACCGACTCATAGCGACACCATGCACAGCAGAACGAAACAATGTCTGATCCTGGACCAACCTCACTACCGCCGCCACACTTGACGCCATCATTGATGTCACCTGGCTGATCCATCTCGTTGGGGGTCTTCCTCTTTTTCTCTGACCCTCCACCTTACCCAGCATGACATCCTTCTCCAGCGACTGTTATCTCCAG
>NW_006408562.1:3960151-3971223 GCF_000296735.1 Chrysochloris asiatica | reverse complement strand
TTATTTTATAGGATTTCTGATTGTTAAGCATTTGACTCCTAACTGAGGGTTTACTGTTCAAATCTACCAGTTGTTTTGAGCAGGTGAAAGATGTAGTAGTCTGTTCATGGAGATTTACGGGCTTGGAAACCTAACGGGCAGGATTACTCCGCTATGAAACGTAGTCACCTGGAAAACAGTCGATTAGTCTTTTCTAATTATCTCTGATATTGACATCCAGATTAATTCCTTTATATTGTTGTTGTTAATGCTTTTGGGTAGGTTTTGACTCATAGGGTTTCCAAGGAGTGGCTGGTAGATTTGAACCACCAAACTTGCAGGTCAAACTAGCATTGCAGTTGAGTGCGTATCCTATAGTGTGACACCTGGACTCCTCAATTCCTTTATGGTCAAAGAAAATTCTGTGGATTTGCTTAATTATTTGAAATATTGGACTCGCTTTATTGTCTTTGTTTAAACATAGTAATGTCCTTTGTTCATTTAAAAGAACGTATATTCTGCTATTGTTAACTGGAAATCATAGTCAGATAGATAATGTATTATTTATAAATAATTATATGTACATATGAAATTATCTGACCTTTTTAATGTGGAAACTTTTCATTATTTTTAAAAATGATTATTTTCTACTTTCATAATTTAAATTGTATTTTCATAGTGTAATAAAAGTACTTAAAATGAAAATGTTAGCTAGATTAAAAATTACAACTCCTTCCCCCCCCCCCCCACTAAAAAAACAGCAAGTTACTTATAACTCAAGTGTAGTTTTACTGTTCATCACTTTCTGGTGTTTTATTTTGTAAATACTCACACACGAATGTGTTTATTAAAATAAAATAATACTGGCTGTCTCTCTTGAAACATCACAAAAATAAAAATTTAAAATATATTTCAATGACAACCTAGACTTAGATTGTGTGTGTGTGTTTGTGTGTGTGCTTGTGAGTCAGTTTGTGGGGTATTTATTGCACAAAAAGGCATTCCAGAGCTCATCTCTCAAAATTATGTTGGATGATATGTCAGCTTTATGATTTAAATTAAGGAGAGAAGCTATAGTCTCAGGAAATTCATGTTTATGTGAAATACTAAATCTGCTCATTCATATGCACTTGATATTTCCACATATAAGAAATATATTTTATTTTCTTCAGAGACTTTCCTTAAGCTGGTCTGCAGCTTCCATTTCTTTCTCTGGGGTCTGAGGTAAGTACAGCTCATTTCAGAATCAATACCACAGAGAAAACAGCCGAGGAGAAGCAACAGTGAGAAAGGCAACCACAGTAGGATTTATTAGTTTTTGATGCTCTGTAGCTGAATGGTAATTCTGCCAGGCCATTCCCAGCAGTTTCTCCCGAGTCTGAGAGAAGAGGTATGTGTCACTAGAAGAAATTGAATGCAACCGACTGATGTGAACCCAACATGACTCTTCCTTATATGCCATGAAGCAAATTTACCTTTTTCCTTTCTTATACTCAAGAGACAGCCATGTTCATGCAGTTTGATAAGAAAACTATAAGATACAAAGATTTTGTAGGTTAAATTTTCTAGATAAAATTTGTATATAATGAGCATTTATGAATGTTCTTAATAAGAGAAATATTTTTGAACCAATAAACATTAACAATTAGATATTGACTTGTGTTATTTATTGAAACACAAGTATTTCCTCTAGTTTATTTATTAACATTCTCCCATTTTTAAAATATTGATGAAGGAAATGACACAAGAGATGGCATATCTAACAACTTTTTCATTGTAAATACTGCTTTTTCAACAGCATAAATGGTGATTCACAGTTAGTTATTTTTTAAAAGCACTAAGACATTAATAAATTTAAATTAAACTACTAAATTGATTATTAATGAAAAAGAGTGATAAGAAAAATGTTATATTTGATACATACACATGCACACACATACACACACACATTTATCTATAAAATCATTAAAGCTTTGAGTCTAACTATTGGTCTAATTGGATTAATTATTTAATCTGATACATTGATAATTTACCCTAAATTCATGATTAAAGTAGTTTATTAAATATTACTGTTCATTTACACATGAAACTAAATATTTCACATATACTCAGAACCGGTTCTGTAAGAATATTTTAAATGTGGGTCAAAATGATTTTTTTTTTCTCTAGAAAGTTTTAACATATATTTTAAATTACAAATAAGAGTATTGAGAACATATTTCTAGGTACTTCCAAGTTTATTGATCATTTCAGTTCCAAAAGAAAGCAGAATAATTATATACTCCTCATTTGAATGAGCAGTTACTGGTTTCCAATAAGTATTGAATAGATCTTATGGGAGACTTCTGGCAAGATGGCAGACTAGGCAGACACATTACATAGACTCTCTAGAACAAAGACACCAGAAAACAAATTAAACAGATACAGATGATAATCCTGGACCCCTGAGCTCCAGAGGAAATGAAAGAGTAGATTGAATATTGACTAGAAAAAGAAGCTTAACAAAAAGAGAGGAGACAGATGAGTGACCTGCCTTTTGGCCTGACTCAGTGTGGCCATCATGAGCTTTTATGAGTAGCATTTGATCCCAACTCTGGGCTGATAATACAGATGTCCACTTCACACTGGTGAACAGCCACAGGAAAGATGCAATTTTCTCTTGGTCTCCACATTCTACTGATGACCACCATTCCCCTATGTGCAAGTATGTTAAATCTGCCTCTTCAGACCAGGGGCACCATATACACATGGAAAGCCACACACAGCAATATGACAAAAATTAGTCCTACCTTTTGATATTTATATTGAATATAAATGGATTAAATTCACCAGTCAAGAAATTTGTTGTTGTTGTTAAGTGCTCTTCCGACTCATACTGACCATGTATATGATTTCTGAGGACATAAAAGCTTGTGAGCTTGAAATACTGACCTTGCCATTCAAACCAACCTTGTAGTCCAGCGCATTAACCCATGTTGCCACACCAGGACTCTATTAAGAAAACAAGCTCCATCAATATTCTACAAGACACAAATCTTACATATAATGACAAAAGTAGACTACAAACCAAACTATTGGGGAAACCCACCCCCCAATATTTCAACCTAGCAACAATAAAAAAATGAGCAGGAGTGGCAATGTTAATTTCTGGTAAAATAGACTTAAAATAAAAATCAGATACAGAAAAAAGGGTATTATATAATGATTAAAGTGTCATGTGAACAAGAAGATATAACCATAATAAAATATTGACGCTTCCAATGTAAAGCTTCAAATGCATACATCAAACTCTAACTGAATTGAGGAAAGAAACAGACACTTCAATAATAATAGTAGGATATTTTAATGCACCACTTTTGACAAAGGACAGAACAACTAGAAAGAAACTCAACAAACACAAAGAAGATTTTAGCAACACCATCAACCAACTTGATCTCACAGACTTATAGAACACTCTGTCCAACAACAGCATAATATGCATTATTTTCCAGTGCACATACAGCATTACCTAGAACAGACTATGGTAAAGCTAAAAAGCAAGTCTCAATAAATTTAAAACCATTTAAATACTACAAAGCATTTTCTTAGGTCACAGTGCTATAAAATTAAAAATCAACAATTGACAGATCAAGGAAAAAAACACAAAGACAAAAACATGGAAATTGAATAGCACCTTTTTTAAAAAATGACTGGGTAATACAAGAAAAAAAAAAAAAAAGTAACAACAAAAACTTCCTTGAATCACACTAGAGAGAAAATACAGCACACCAAATCCTTTGGGACACAACAAGAACAGTGCCCAGCGATAATTTGTAAAATGAACACACAAAGATTCAGAAAGAAGAAAGAACCAAAATCAGTACCTTAACCAAACATTTCCACCAATCAGATAAAGAGCAGCAAACTAAAACTACAGTCATCAGAAGAAAAGAAATAATAAAAATTAGAGCAGAAATAAATGAAAGAGAAAAATAATAGAATCTACAAGACAAGGAATTGATTCTTTGAAAGGATTAAAAAAATTGGCAAATCCCACACAAATCTAACAAAGGCAAGGAATAGGAAAACAAAATGAATTAGAAATGAAATGGGTAAAGTCACAAAAGAAACAACAGAAAAAATGTACCTCAACAAATGTGGAAAACTAGAAATGATAAGGTCATTAAAAATAAAAACCTCCCACAAAATAAAATGCAGACTTAGAGAGCTTCACCAGTGAAATCTACCAAACATTCAGAGAAGAGGTGACACCAGTTCCACTCAAAGAATTCCAGAACATAGAAAAGGATGGAAAACTCCCTAATTTATTTTATGAAGCAAGCATAACCTTGATACTGAAATCAGGCAAAGACATCACAAAAAACAAAATGATAAATCCTCGTGGACATAGAGACAAAAATTCTCAGCAAAATACTAGTCAATAGAATTCAACAACACATCAAAAAAAAAAAGAATGCATCATGACCAAGTGGGATTTAAACTGGGCATGAGGAATCTGTACCTGGACCAAGAAGCAGTTGTGTGAAAAGAACATAGGAACAACTGAATGGTTTAAAATTTAAAAAGGTGTGTGACAAGGTTGTATTCTTTCACCATACGTATTCAACATGTATGCTGAGCAAATAATCTGAGAAGCTGGTTTGTATGAAGAAAAATGTGGCATCAGGATTGGAGGAAGACTCATTAACAACCTGAGATATGCAGATGATACAACCTTGCTTGCTGAAACTGAAGAAGACTTGAAATATTTACTGATGAAGATCAAAGAGTGCAGCCTTCAGTATGTATTGCATCTCAATACCAAGAAAACAAAAATCCTCACCACTGGACCAATAAACAACATTCTTATCAATGGAGAAAAGATTGAAGTTGTCAAGGATTTCATTCTTCTTAGATCAACTAACTATCAACACTCATGGAAGCAGCAGTCAAGAAATAAAATGCCGTATTGCATTAGGCAAATCTGCTGCATAAGACCTTTTTAAAGTGTTGAAGAGCAAAGATGTCAGCTTGAAGACTAAGGTGCGCCTGACCCAAGCCATGGTATTTTCAATAACCTCATATGCATGCAAAATCTGGACAGTGAATAAGGAAGACCATAGAAGAATTGATGCTTTTGAGTTATGGTGTTGAAGGAGAATAGTGAAAGTGCCATGGGCTGCCAAAAGAACCAACAGATCTGTTTTGGAAGAAGTGCAGCCAGAGTGCTCCTTGGAGGCCAAGATGGCCAAACTTTATCTCTCATACTTCAGACATATTATCAGGAGGAACCTGTCGCTGGAGAAGGATATCATGTTTGGTACGGTAGAGGTTCCGAGAAAAAAAGAAAGAGCCCCCAATGAGATAGATTAGCCAAGTGGCAGCATTGATGGACTTAAGCGTGGCAACAGTAGTGAGGTTGGCCCAGGATCGGGCAGTGTTTCTTTCTGCTGTGCATAGCATCGCTATGGGTTGTTACCAACTCAATGGTACCTAACAACAACAACAATGAAAGGATGGTTCAAATAAGAAAAAACAATTAACATAATCCACCATATAAATAAAGCAAAGAACCACATGATCCTATAGACTGACTCAGAAAAGGTAATAATCCAACACCCATTTCTAATTAAAATACTCAACAAATTAGGAATAAAGAGAAAAGACTCAACATAATTAAGAACATAAATACATAAATCTGGACTCCTGGTATGGCACTTTATGATCAGCCCTGAACTGTGAACCACAAGGTCAGCTATATAGGGAACAATATCACTAATGAGCTACATACATCATGTTGTTGTTAAGTGCCAACTAGTTGGTTCCAATTCATAGATTCCCTGTGTATGGTTTCCAAGGAGCAGCTGGTAGGTTTGAACTACTGACCTTCTTATTCACACTGACCTTGTGGTCAGTACATTATTCTGCAGCATCAGAGTAGGATAGAATGGACAATCATTCATGATCAAAAGGGGAGCATTAGCCCAAGGGCAAAGGTCAGAAGATTGAGAAAGAAGTAGGAATGTAAACAAATGATGCATTTCATTTCATCTCAATGATTGCAATCCCCTTAATGTAGCATCATGTATCTAACTTACTCTTAGATATCTCAATGATGTACATTGAGGGATCGCTACTCCTAGCTATCTCAATGATGTACATTGAGGAATTGCTACTCTTAGATATCTAAATGATGTACATTGAGGGATGGCTACTCTTAGATATTGAAATTATGTACATTGAGCGATTGCTACTCTTAGATATCTAAATGATGTACATTGAGCAATAAATGATGTACATTGAGGGATTTCAAAGTCATTGAGATGAAATGAAATGTATAGTTTGTTAAGTGCAAAGCTGACTATCTGCTTTGTAATAACAGAATCAACTCACAAAAAAAAAAAAAAAAAATTAACCCTTACAGCATATTACGTTGTTTAACTATACTGAGCATGGATGGTAAGTGCTTATGACACTAAATTCCAGCAAACAAAATTTAAACACCAAGTAGTTATGAGTCGTGTTGCTAACCTCAGGTTCAGAAGTTTGAAACCATCAGCTGTTCTGCAGGAGAAAGATGAGGCTTTCTGCTTACATAAAGATCTACAGCCTTGGAAAACCTATGCACAGTCATTATGAGTCAGAACCGACTCCACCGCACATCACCAACATCAACAAATCTTTACATTGAAATGTATTCCTAAACCTACAGAAAGTTTTTAAAAGTTATTCTGTAGGACAAGCACTGTATTGTGAACTATAAAGTCAGCAGTTGGAGCCTACCAGGAGTTCAGTAAGTAGAAAGATGAGGATTTCTGCTCCCAGAAAAATTTACAACCTCATAAACGTTATACAGGATCATTATGATTCAGCACTGACTCCAGTTTTATGCCAATCAATCTTAAAATGAATAATCCTGTAAATCAATTCAGAGTAGACTAAGAGGTTTCTAAATAAGGTGGAACCACATATAGAATGGTGGCTTGAGGTACAAAAAGGTTGTGTACAATCTCATTTTCTTCTGTGCTCTCTGGTATATATGGCGATCTCTTCTTTTAAGTCAAATCTTTCTCTACCCTGATAATGACAAAGTTATATTTTATTTTATTGTATGTTCTGATGTGCAAACTTATTTTTTATGTGCACATTTTTAACTATTTCAAGCAGAAGGTGTGGAAGGATAATTCATACTGGGTAAAATGACATAATTTTTAAAGTCGATATAAATCTAGAGCATTTTACATGATGTCCATCCTTTTTTCATGTATATTTTGAGAGATATGGCAGTGGCAAGGTAAACATGATCTGAGAAATGATGGAAGGACAAAAGAAATTTGATCACAATAGTGAATGAGGACTTGGAGTGAATAATGTTGTCATTTGCCATTCTGACTCATAGCGACCCTGTATAGGAATCCTGGTGTAGATTGTAGGATAAGACCACAAGATCAATTTGAACGGCAAGGTTGGCAATTCAAAATCACCAGCAACTTCTCAGAAACTTTATACAGGGTCATTATGAGTCTGAACAGACTATACAGCATGTAACAACAACAGTAGGGTTTCTGAAGAGCGATTGGTGGGTTTCAACAATCAGTCTTGTGGTCTGCAGTCCAGTTTTACCTTACAGAATCACACTATAGGAACTTAAATGAGAGAGGTTTAACTCATTAGAGTGGTCATGGCTGTGTAGTTTCAAACTACTGACCTTGTGTTTTGCAGCCTGATTCATAACCACTATGCTACCAGAGGTCCTTAACTCATTAGACTGTTGTTGTTATGTGCCGTGGAGTCTATTCCAACTCATAGCTACCCTGTACAGGGTTTCCAGGGCTGTAAATCTTTACGGGAGCAGAAAGCCTCATCTTTCTCCCGCAGACAGCTGGTAGTTTCAAACCTTGCGGTTCACAGCCCGATTCGTAATCACTAGGCTACCAGAGCCCCTTAGCTAGTGTGGCTCAAATCCCACAAATTTCCAAGAAAGCTTCTTTTCAGGACTGATACTTGATCAGTTTTGAAAATTGGTCTTTTAAACTATTGGAATGCTCTGCCTGATAAGAATGTTCTTTTATGCCTAAACTCTGAACCACACTGCACCAGTTTATTCAGATAGGTTTTGCTAACAATGTGATTTAGGATGAATGACTGCTCTTTCTCTGCCTGGTTTTTCTCTGGGGATCTGAAACTTGAATACCAGGTTAATCACACAGGTGTTGTTTTCCAACCTGACTAACCCCTGATAAGAACCTTAGATACCAAGCCCTGAGCTTCCCTTGTGGCAATCCTTCACAGTTGTTGTCACATGTTAATATAAACAGATGTCATATGACTCTATTGGGAATTGGGACTCAGAAGCTCAGGCCTGATCTCCTCTAGAGTTTGCTCCTTACAGTTTTTTTTCATTTGCTAGTTTTGCTGAATATCTTATTGCTATAATACACTGTAGCGTAGTGGTTACGAATTGAATGCGGTTAGAAACTACCAGCGGTTCCACAGGAGAAAGTTGAGGCATTCTGCTCCCGTAAAGATTTACAGCCTTGGAAACATTGTGCAGGGTCGCTATGAGTTGGAATCGACTCCACGGTACTTAACAACAAAAACATAATACACTGTAACCATTACTATAACCCATTCTGGGTCTTAGGAATCCTTTTAGTGACCAAGGAAGTTTGAGGATGACCTTAGGAATCATATATACAAAACGTCTGTTTTTTGGGGACCTCATTATCCCAAGTCCAGTGTGACTAATCATAATAGTACCAATATATTTTTACCATTAGATCTCTTTTTATCTTGAGAACATTGATCACTTTCTACATTTTTGTCAAGATGTTTTGACCATCACCGAGGGCTCTATAAATCAACAGGTGTTGTTGTCACATGCCGTGGAGTTAGTTCTGATCACAGAAACCCTGTATAGTATTTTCATAGAGCAGCAGGTGGGTTTGAACTGCTGAGCTTGCAGCTAGCAGCCCAATGTTTATACTACAATGACAAGCCAGGTGACAAAGCACAAAAAATTAAACTGCCACAATCTTTGGTAAGAATCTTAAGTTGTATTTTTTGTGTGTGGAAAGTAATTTGTACTTTATATTATTGTTGTTGTTAAGTGCCATCTAGTTGGTTCCGACTTATAGCAAACCTGCATAGGGTTTCTGAGGAGCAGCTAGTAGGTTTGAACTGCTGACCTTGCTGTTCAAACTAACCATGCAGTCCTGTGCATTATCCTGAAATGCCAAGGAGTTGAAATTAAAGTTGTTGTTATTAGATGCCATCGAGTCAGTACCCACTCATAGCACCCTATGCACAACAGAACAAAATAGTGCTTGGTCCTGGGCCAACCTCACAATTGCTGCCACGCTTGAGCCCATTGATGCTGCCACTTTGCGAATCCATCTCACTGGGGGCCTTCCTCTTTTTCTCTGACTCTGCACCTTACCAAACATGAGATCCTCCTCCAGTGACTGGTCCCTCCTGACAATACGTCCAAAGTATGAGAGATGAAGTTTGGCCATCTTGGCCTCCTAGGAGCACTCTGACTGCACTTCTTCCAACACAGATCTGTTTGTTATTTTGGCAGCCCATGGCACTTTCAATATTCGCCTCAAACACCATAACTCAAAAGCATCAAGTCTTCTATGGTCTTCTTTATTCAGTGTCCATCTTTTACATGCATATGAAATTATTGAAAATACCATGGCTTAAGTCAGGCACACCTTAGTCCTCAAGCTGACACATTTGCTCTTCAACACTTTACAAAGGTCTTGATGTAGCAGATTTGCCTAATGCAATATGTCGTTTGGTTTTTTGACTGCTGCTTCTATGAGTGTTGAGTGTTGATCCAAGAAGAATGAAGTCCTTGACAAATTCAGTCTTTTCTCTGTTGATAAGAATGTTGTTTATTGGTCCAGTAGTCAGGATTTTCGTTTTCTTTACATTGAGACGCAATCCATACTGAAGACTGTGGTCTTTGATCTTCATCAGTATGTATTTTAAGACCGCTTCACTTTCAGCAAGCAAGGTTGTATCATTTGCATATCACAGGTTGTAAATAAGTCCTTCTCCAATCCTGATGCCACAGTGTTTTTCCTTCATATCACTCAGCTTCTCAGATTATTTGCTCAACATACAGGTTGAATTAGTATGGTGAAAGTACATGGTTGACATTAATATTCCCTCTCAATATTTGGAATCACATTGCCATCGAGTTGCTTCCCACCCATTTGGTTGTTTTTAGGTGATGTGAATCAGTTCTGACTCATAGTGACACTATGAACAACAAGACAAAACACTTCCAGGTCTTGTGCCATCCTAACAATTGTCGTTGTGCTTTTAGTCCATTGCTCCTGGCACTGTGCCAATCCATTTCAATGGGCGTCTTCTTCTGTTTAGTGGACCTTCCACTTTACCAAGCATCATATCTTTCTCTGCTTTCAGCCAAGATCCATCTTAAGTCAGCAATGATATGCAATGTTTCACATCCTCTTTTGAATCTATCTTGAACCTCTGGAAGGTTTCTGTCAATGTATGCTTGCAGCCATTTTTTTATTATCTTTAGCAAAATTTAACTTCTTTGTGATATTAATGATATTTTCGATGATATCTGCATTCCATTGTGCCACCTCTCTTTGAAATGGGCATAAACATGGATTGCTTCTAGTCATCATAGTGTGCGAAGTAGTTGTCTTCCAAATTTCCTGTAATAGCTGAGTTTGTGCCTCCAGCACCTCATCACTTTGTTGAAAGATTTCAATTTATATTTCATCAATTTCCAGTGCCTTGTTCTTTGCTAATGCCTTCAATACATCTTGGAATTCTTCCTTCAGTATCATTGGCTCTAGATCATATGCTACCTTTTAAAATGGTGAACATTGGACATTTCTTTTTGGACAGTGACTCAGTGTATTCTTTCCATCTCCTTTTGATTCTTTCTGTACCATTCCATATTTTTCCCATGTTGTTGTTGTTAAGTGTTGTCGAGTCGGGTCTGACTTATAGTGGCCCTGTATAGGACTTCTGAGGAGCAGCTGTTGAGCATGAACCACCGACTTTGCAATTCAAACAGCTTTGCAGTCTGGTGCATTAACCCACAGCGCCATACCAGGAATAGAATC
>NW_006408562.1:3958476-3959371 GCF_000296735.1 Chrysochloris asiatica | reverse complement strand
TCTCCTTTCTCCAGACTGTCTAGACAAGGTGAAACTATTCAGTGGGTAATCTACCTTCCCCAGCACACTCTGAAACTAAACTCCCTCTTGAAAACTTGTAATACAGTCACTTTGTACCTTTATAGCCCCTCCCCATTTTAGATAGCCACTGTCTAAGTTGCCTGTTCCTATATCACCCCTGAGTACAGAGGGGGTAAGATGAAGATTCCTTCCCTCTCAGTTGGTATTTTAAACTACTACATCCATAACTTTTCCTTCTTTCTTGTCTTCTTAATGATGTTTTGTATTCTTCTTGAATGGAGTTCTTAATGTCATCCCACAACTCCTGGTCTTTGGTCTTTAGTGTCTAATGCATCAAAACTGTTCTTCATATGATCTCTAAAGTCAGGTGGGATATGTTCAAGGTCATATTTGGGATCTCATAGACTTCAGCTTCAGCATGAACTTGCAGATGAGCAATTACTGAACTGTTCCACAGTCTGCCCCTGCCCTTGTTTTGGCTCATGCTTTGGAGCTTTACAAGTTTATCATCATTGTTATATTGCTTTAAAAAAAAGGTGTTTTCAATGAAGCAGTCATTGGTCTTGCAAAATTCAGTCATGCAAGGGGAAATAATGTTGAGATACCTGGCTATCTTATGAATATTGTTTTCCCTTGCCCAGTACTGTAAAATAGACACTAGAGTGGGATACAAAGAAATATCAAGAAACATGATTATGGAAAGTTTGTAAGCCCATCTTCAGCCCATAACTGATTGGAACACCTAAAAGGGGTTCTAGAATTTGCCTAGTGAAATAGCCTTCCTGCAGAGTCTTTGTAGCCTATAGGACCTAAAGTGGAATCCTGAGCCCCATCCAAAACCTTCTGGCATGGAATATTCCATTTCAAAGGGCAA
>NW_006408562.1:3952750-3954466 GCF_000296735.1 Chrysochloris asiatica | reverse complement strand
ATCTTCATTTTCATTGTAAGTTGTGAAGTATTCATTTTCTTTGGGGTTACCCTATAGTCTGTTATGTTTTCCCTGAGTTTAAGATAGTCTATTGTATCCTACCATCAACTCGACCTCCTCACCACCCAGATCTCTGTTCCTACATTTTCCCTTTCTTTGACATTGTTAATATATTGATCTTTGGTTGGCCTCACAGGTCCTCTGAATTCATTGCTGTAATTTTGCTCCATTCTGAACTCTGCTATCCATCGACCGAGTTCCAGGTGGTGTTGCCATGTCTGTCAATCTGGTTGTTGTCTGTTCTTGCTGATTTTCATTCCAAAGAACTTCCTTTAGGATGTTTTGAAGCATTGTATTGGCTTTGACAAAATCTCTTAGTTTTTGTTTTCCTGGAATGTTTGATTGCACCATCATATTGGATTGACAGTTTTGCTGGATAGACGATTCTTGGTTGACAGTTTTTTTTTGTTTTTTTATTATAGGGTTTTATGTATGTCTCCCAATTGCCTTCTTGCCTGCATGGTTTCTGCTGAGAAGTCAGAGCTTAATTTGATTTGCTTGCCTTTGTAGGTAACACCTATATTTTCCCTGCCTGCTTTTGGGATTCTCTCCTTGTCTTTGATTTTGGAGAGCTTGATTATGATATGTCTTGGTGATTTTCTTTTGAGGGTCTATCCTTTCTGGGGTTCTTTCAGCTTCTTGAATGTTTATCTTCTCATCCTTCAAGATGTTAGGAAAATTTTCTTCCAGAAGCTCTTCAACTACCTCTTCTGTTGACTTCTGTGATTCTTCCTGTTCTGGAATGCCAATAATTCTTAAGTTATTCTTCTTCATGTTATTCAGCATGAATCTGAGACTCTCTTCAAATTTTTTAATCCTTTTTCTGCTTGCTTTTCCATCTTAGCAGTATTGAGAGATTAAGCATTAGACCAAAAGGTCATTTTGAACCACTAGGTCAGTGGTTGAATCTCACCAATCGCTCCTCATTAACACTATACAGGGTTGCTATGACTTGATGACAATGACAACAGCCTATATCCACTGATCCTCAGAGAACTGTTCCTCCTTACAACATATCTGAAGGAGTTCTGGTAACGTAGTGTTTACGAGTGAGGCTGTTAACCCTAACGTCAGCAGTTCAAAACTACCAGCTGTTCCATGGGAGAAAGATGAAGCTTTCTGCTCCAGTAAGATTTACAGCCTTGGAAAACCTATACAGGGTTGCTATGAGTCAGAACCAACTCCACGGCACATAACCACCACCACCATAACACATCTGAAGTATAACATAGCCAGTATGTTGCTGTTGTTAGGTGCTGTCAAGTCAGTTGTGAGTCACAGAGGCCCTATGCACGACTGAAGGAAATAGTTAGTGGTCAGTCCTGTGCCATGGTCACAATTGTTATATTTGAGTCTGTTTGTGCTATCACTGTAGCCAGTTTAGAAAAAAAAATATAAATGAATAAAAGATATTCAGTCTAAAAAGGAAGAAATAAAACTCTCTCCTTTCTCAGAAAACATTAGTTAACTAGAAAATATCAAAGAATCCCATGAGTCTAAAAAAATGCTACATACTATGTGGTTTAATGTGTGTGGTATTATGTTGTTGTTAAGTGCTGTTGACAGTGAATAAGGAAGATCGTAGAAGAATTGATGCCTTTGAGTTGTGGTGTTGGAGGAGAATACTGAAAGTGCCATGGACTGCCAAAAGAACCA
>NW_006408562.1:3951200-3952290 GCF_000296735.1 Chrysochloris asiatica | reverse complement strand
AAGAAAGATGAGGCTTGCTGCTCCCGTAAAGATTTACAGCCTCGGAAACCCTGTACAGGGTCACAATGGGTCGGAACTGACTCTATGGCACTTAACAACAACAACAACAACAACAACAACAAAACTGCTCACCAGTGTGTACAGTGCCTTAGAGAGAGGGCTGATTGCAAAGGGGCATGAGGAAATTTACTTCTTATGTGAAAAAGCTTTTATTTTATTGTGTATTTATCACTGACAATATTCTAAGCATATACTATGTTGTTGATTTTTTTAAGTTTTGTCGAGTTGTTTCTGAGTCATATAGAGGGTTCCTGAGGAATGTCTGGTAGGTTTCAACAGTTGATTTTTGGTTACCAGACCAGTGTTTATCTCTCAGTGCCAACCCAGAACTCCAATCATATGTATGCTGGTGTTGGTTATGTGCTGTGGAGCTGGTTCTGACTCATAACAATCCTGCATAGGGTTTCTGAGGCTGTAAATCTTTACTGGAGCAGAACACCTCATCCTTCTCCTGCAGAACAGCTGGTAGTTTTGAACTGCTGACTTTAAGGTTAGCAGCCCAACATGTAACCACTATCATACCATATGCTATATTCTTGTGTTATTTGTCAAATGGTTGCTTTAAAATAATATGCCCACCATAAAGGACTTTTCTTACAACAACATTTAATGCATATCAGTAATTGATATTTTTATTCTGTCATTTCATTATTTGGAAGAATCTTTTTGGCCATTCTCAGAAATGTAATATTTCATATGACCTTTATATAACAGTTGTCAAGATTAAGAATACCTGCTCCCATTTTTTATTTGATTAATTCATTGTTTTATATTGATTTGACCATATACGACAGGTCAACAATGTTAAGATTTTGTATCCAAGAGAAGGGAGGCATACTCTGTATTTACAATGATAAATCTCTGAATCTAAAAGAATGAGGTCTACCTTTATGTTTATTCAAATCTCTTGCTCAAAAGAAGTCTGAAGTTTTCTTTATAAAGATCTCTTGGCATTTGATGACTATGGGCAGTTACAAACTTGGATAAAACAAATTGCTCTTTGACAGTTTTCATTTTATGTACAATACAA
>NW_006408562.1:3948234-3949727 GCF_000296735.1 Chrysochloris asiatica | reverse complement strand
TAAAGATTTACAGCCTCGGAAACCCTATGCAGGGTCACTATGAGTTGGAAGGGACTCCACAGCACACCACCATCAACCACCACCACCACAATATAGACTCTTGGTGTGGTGCTATAGGATCAGCACTGGACTGTGAACTACAAAGTTGGTAGTTCAAACCCACCAGCTGCTCTTCAGAAACACTATACAGGGTTGTGATGACTCAGAAACATCTTGTAGACACTTAACAACAGCAACACTATGTATACTTATACATTATATACATTTTCTGGTTCTCACAGGAAAGGATTTGTCCAATATGTTTTTTCATGAGTTTGGTTATTATATTTTTGTGTATTATAAATTAAGCTCTCCATGTGCCTTTGTCTTATATCTCTTCATAGATCTAAGGTCATAGATTTATGAAAAACAGTAATTGACCATTTTATCAGCACCAACATTTAATTTAACAACATAAGGTATGGTCTGAAGTAAGAAGGGGAGTGGGTAGACAAATTGTGTGAGAATACAGGCAGTTGAATTTAGAATTGCATGTCAGAACAAAACCACCCCTCCCTGTCCCTCCTCTTCCTTGTGCTCTTGGCCTTCAGTGGTGCGCCTTCAGTAAGCAAGAAATGAGGGGATTCCACAGTGAGGATGTCTGCATGTACTACTGACAGTTCTAGTCATGCATTTTTCTTTACATGACTCTGGTTATTAGTTGAAAAGATGATTTTCTCCAAGCTTTCCAACACTTTGTGAAGTCATAGCCTAAACTGAAACTGACTGCCATAGAGTTGAATCCAACTCATCGTGACTATAGAACACTACAGAACTGCTCCTCAGTGGTCCCAAGGCTATAAATCATTATGTAAGCAGACAATCTCATCTTTCTTCAACGGAATGGTTGGTAAGCTCAAACTACTAATCTTGAAGTTAGCAGCCCAGTGCATAACTCACTATGCCAACCAGGACTCCTTAAAAAATGGCCTCCTTACAAAATAACTCACCTGGAAACTTTCTCCTTTAATTCTTATTTAGTCCAGCTACCTTCTTCTGACTTCAGATGCTGGTCATATCATCGAGCAAAATGAAAACTTTGACAACTTTTCTACATTTATATGGATGTTGTTTGTTGGTCTGGTCTGTGTAATTCCCTAAACATCTCATGCTAAGTTATGGGTCATCTATAAATTGACCGGTGAGATATCACTGGATATTTATGTACAGCTCAGGATTGGAAAGAGAGGAGTTTAATCATCCTTCACCTTCATTTCTGAACCGCACTTCAGTAGTTTCTCATCTCTTTATAGTCTAAAGTATATAGTTGTAGTCCCTGGGTGGACTTCTCTAGTTTTTGTTCTTTTGTTGTTTGTTCTGACAATCAAGATTGAGGAAGAATGGACTTTTATCTCTCACTTTTACAATCAAGAAAAAATAACTACCCACAAGAAATACGAGCCATAACACGAGTAGATATATGCACATCAATGTTCATAGCAACACTATTTACA
>NW_006408562.1:3938632-3940344 GCF_000296735.1 Chrysochloris asiatica | reverse complement strand
CCAGTCAAAATCTTCAAAAACCCCACCCATTTCCCAGCCCAAGCACAATACCCTCTCCCACAGTCTAATCTTTTGGGATTACAGCCAATTGTTAAAGAATTACTTTAAAAAAGGATTTGTAAAACCAACTTTTTTCCCCTACAATACCCCGATCCTGGCAGTAAAAAACTCAGTGGGGCCTACCGCCTAGTTCAAGACCTTCGGCTTATTAATGCAGCTATAGTCCCAGTTCATCCAGTAGTCCCTAATCCTTACACTCTTCTGTCTTCCATTCCCTCTAGCACCACACATTTCTCAGTCCTTGATTTAAAAGATGCCTTTTTTCTATTCCCTTGCACCCAGATTCCCAAAATATTTTTGCTTTCACTTGGACCGATCCTACATCAAAGGTGTCCACTCAGATAACCTGGACAGTCTTGCCACTATGTTTCTGGGATATTTCTCATCTCTTTGGACAAATCCTAGCCCAAGACCTGTCCCTTCTTCACTTACAGACCTCCCACTGTATTCAGTATGTAGATGATCTCCTACTTTGTGCCCCATCACTAGCAGAGGTCCAGCAAAATATGTATGCCCTTCTTAATTATATTGCAGAAAGAGGCTATCGAGTTTCACTCACAAAAGTCCAACTTTTTAAACAGCAAGTTACATATTTAGGGGTGTCTTTGTCTCTGGGTTTTAAATCCCTCACTGTTGACAGAAAACAAATGCTTCGAGTATCCCAATGCCTGTTAATAAATAAGAGCTCCTCTCCTTTTTAGGCCTAGCAGGATATCTCCGGGCTTGGATCCCAAATTATTCCCTTTTAGCAGCACCCCTTTATGATGCCTCAAAAGATAATCCCCATGAATCCTTAGATAGTGTTACCCCACTTTTACAGCTCAAGTCTCAACTGCTAGAAGCCCCAGCCCTGCATTTGCCTGATCTCATCTGCCCCTTTTATCTTTATGTGTCTGAAAATAAAGGGTATGCACTAGCAGTTTTAGGTAAAGATTTACACCCTCGGAAACCCTGTACAGGGTCGCTATGGGTCGGAACCGACTCGACGGCACTTAACAACAACAACAACAATTAGGCCCTACATTTGCTCCAGTAGCTTATTTATCAAAAAATCTGGATCCTACTGTCCGAGGATGGACATCTTGCTTGTGGAGTTTAGCTGCAACCTCCCTTTTAATCCAAGAATCAAAAAAATTAACTTTTGGAGCTCCAATTATTGTCTTAACCCATCATACTATTGCTGATTTGTTAAACTATAAAAACTTACAGGATTTACCCCCTTGTAGGATTCTTTTGCTTCAAACCTCACTCCTTTATGATCCCTCATTAACCTTCCAGGTGTGCCCGGTCCTTAATCCTTATGCCCTTCCCTACCTCCGGGACTAAAACCTGAAGCATCTGCCCTTCCACCATCTCTTTTAGTAAGCTGTTTAAATTACTTAAGAATTTTATTATGGCAACATGCAGACTCACTTTTACCTTCACCTTTTCCTGTATTACCTTGCTCCTATCAATCAGGAGACATGGTCTTATAGTTACTGGAACTGCAAGCATTTCTCATTATCCTCACATTACTGGCAGTTGCCTCTTGTGTTCTTTGTTTTGTTCAATTACAGGTTAGCTGCATACCCAAATTACACAGCAAGCTGCTACCCAGTTGTTGTTACAAGCTGAAGACCTAAGACTGTGGGACCAACCTCAGTCCAGCTGTT
>NW_006408562.1:3935381-3937392 GCF_000296735.1 Chrysochloris asiatica | reverse complement strand
ACAATATTTTGGTGCTTTTCATTATGTTTCAACAGTCAACATTTTGGTGATGACTGTGTTCCACTCTTATTCATAAGTTTTTCAGTGATTAAGTATTCATAAGTAGTCTGTCTCTCCCTTCCTAGTTAGTCTGTTTTCATCTGGAAGCTCAGCTAAAACCTTTCCACCATGGGAAACACTGCTGGTATTTAAAATATCTGTGGCATAGCTTACAGAATCACAGCAACAAGCAGTAAACTACAGTACAATAAACTGGCAAGTGAGTGATGGCAATTAAAAAAATATATATTTAATATTTAACTGTGTATGTACACAAGTGCATGATATTTTCTATCTGAAATTTCTATTTTCTTTATATGGAGAATACCACACAGAATTTTAAATTGTGTATTATAAAAATGCCTAGATGAAATCAGTACTAGCAGTTACTTACAACCTTCACATAATTGAAATTATGCTGTACAATATAAAAATATGAGCATTTATTATATAATCCTCATGCCCCTTTATACTGTCAAGTGAGAAAAGTAATTTCAAAGTTGCAAAAGGATTATATAATATATTCTTCCACAACCTATGTTTTGAGAGGTGCACAGTAGTCTTTTACTAGGACTTCAGATTACTTTTAATTTTTGTAATTTCAAATACATTATTGATGAGCACCCTTACAGATCATTTTGTGGTTACAGTCAAGCTAGTGGAATAATTTGTTCAAACATTATAAAATGTAGCACATAATTTCATAAATATTGATATTTTGGTTTACAAATGAGGCATTTATTCAAATTCCTACTATCAGTATATAGTTTATAAGAACAGTTATTTCCCTGAAAGTTATCATTACAAATTGGACTAGAAAAAATAGTATAATATTATTTTTTAAGGTAAAGTCTTAGAGAGCAGTAATTTCTGGCTAGTATGTGTGCAGAATTCAGATTTGTACTAGGGATTTGACATCTTTTGTGAGTGAAGAGTCTAATGCAAGGATCTAATACATTCAGTCACACCAGTCTTAGAGGTAATGGGGGAAAATCTAGTACTCCCAAACTCACCAGTAAAGGTAACTAAAATTGTGAAGCTATGTCATAGCATAGCTGCCAATTAGTTCTATTCTCTCCTCACTAAATGACATGGTTGTTGTTATTGTTAGGTGCCCTTAAGTCTGTTCTGATTCACAATGAGTCTGCGTATAATAGAACAAAACACTATCCAATCCTACACCTTTCCCACAATTGTTATGCTTGAGTCCACTGTTAATTGTTATGCTTGAGCCACACTGTCAATTGATTTCATTGAGGGTCTTTCTATTTTCTGAGGACCTTCTTTTTTATACAGCATGATGTTCTTCTCCAGGAACTCATACCTCTAGATAATATGTGAAAAGTATGTGAGACACACTTTCTGAATTCAAAATGTGCTATACAGCTACAGTGGTCAAAATAGTCTGGTTGGTAAAACGAAAGACACATTGACCAATGAAATAGAATCAAGAATCCAGAAATTAACCCATCCACAACCGTTCACTTGTTTTTTACAAAGTGCCTAAGTGTATTGTATGGAAAGAAGATAGTTTCTTCAACAGATGGTGATGGCAGAACTGGAAAACGATATGCAAAAGATTCAAACAAGAACTTTACCTCACCCCTTATGCAAAAACCAACTCAGCATGGATTAAAGACCTAAATGTGAATCTTAGAATTATAAAGGCCATCAATGAAAAAGTAGGGACAAATGTGAGGGCACTAATTCAGGAAATACACAGACTACCAAACATTTTGAAAACCACACAAACAAAAAAAAGACAAAGTAGATGATTGTGGCATATTAAAACTAAAAACTTACGTGCATCAAAATACTTCACCTACAGAGTAAAAAGGAAGCCCACAGAATGAGAAAAAGTCTTGTGCAAAGACACATCAAACAAGAGATTAATTTCTAAAATATATAGGAAACTACAACACCTCTACAAGAAAAAGACAAATAACATAATTAAAAAATGGGCACAGGACAT